>NC_058404.1:45307380-45322116 GCF_002201575.2 Neomonachus schauinslandi
CTTTCTTTCTTTCTTTCTTTCTTTCTTTCTTTCTTTCTTTCTGTTTGCTTGCTTTTCCTTAATACACTCTCCTCTTATAGTCACCCCTCCACACATGCCTATTTGTTAGGGCTTTTCCTACCAGAGATCATAAAGTGCCATCCCCCTGACCCTGTCCGCCATTTTCTTTCATTCAACTTTTTTTTGTTTCTGACCCTGTCCACAAAGTTCTATCCTACAATGTTGCCTGTTTCACCAAGCTTTTCACTGTCAAAATTCTACAGTTCACCTTTTTTCTGCAAGCATTACTTTAGGCAGGCACTTTTCTCCTCCTCCACGGTGCTGCAAATTTTCATCAGCCGTTGGATGCACAGGACACTCTGCATGTCATCTAGCATTTCATTGTGATAGTTGTCATTCAGGATGGGCTGACTTGACTCTTGGCCAAGTGCTTTTTCTACCACTAGAGCATCTTAGTTTTTTGTGTGGTGGGGTTTTTTGGGTTCCAGTGGCCTTTTCATGTGTGCCAGAGTTTTCTGAAGACAAGAGAGCTGACTTTCTTTCTGTAGGTGCCCATGGAAATGTCTCCCTGCATTTGCTCATTCTTGCCTACCCCTGTTGCCTTGCATAGGTATGTCTTCTTCTTGGAGGCTAACCAAAGGCATGACATAAGAAATTTCTCCACAACAGAATTATACTGTAGCACAGAATCAGAAGATCCCTTAGATGCTACATTCTGGAAATTCCATAGGCCTTGGAAGTTAGGGAAGTGGGTGGTTTGTTTTCAGTTCTCCCAATGTCTTTTTTCAAGATTCTGTTGTGTCTCCTCCCCCTTCTCTCTCCAAAGTGCTTTTTCTGGTAAAACTGGGACAAACGCAGTCATGAGAAGGTTATTAGTATCTTTAGGGAGAAGGCAGTACTGAATCTGATCCTCCAATGATGATTTCTTGGACACTCTGGAAGCCAGAAGGGGAGGTATGTTTGGGCTGGGGCAGGGGGTCCCAGGTGTTCTCCAGCCCATCTAGTACATTCTCAACTTCTCTACTTGCTCACAAGATAGCTCAATGGTAATGTTTGTCCTTATGCACAGGCTTGAAGGCTGCCTTTGAACCAGCACCTCTGCTTAATGATCTCTTCCTTTACCCTCATCACCACCTCCAGGCTCCACTCTGCCCTGCCATGTTGGCCACCTGCATATAAAAGTTGTGTACCTTGTCTGTATGTTTTTTTTTCCTCTGGCAACCTTGGCATTCAACTTCCCTGAACTGGAAGAAGAGGAAAGAGAAGAAGAAAAAGCCCCTCCTCATTGAGAATTCATTCCAACAGAATTACCCAGCATGGAGTGGTGCCTTCCAGGTTCCCTCCCACGCATGCCTCAGGCTTCCAGCCCCATATCTGCACAGCCTGGACCCTGTGTCAGCTTTGATAAGAGCCAGGCTGTAATCAGTGCGGTTGCAGTTCTCTGGCTCTGATTTCCCCTTGTGGCTTCTTCATTCCTGTCGATAATTAAAGGAAGCTTTTCTTGCCATGCTGAAGGCTATATAAAATAAGTTAATAAGTAATAAAGCAGATGGCATGGAGCCAGGAACTTGCTGCTTCTGGTATTCTTCCCATCCTTGTGGTATAGTTACTGAGGGGGAAGCTTGGCTCTCAGATTCAGCCTTTGGATTTGGATGGGAGAGTAAACTTTGCTTGGCACTCTGTTAAGAATTGTAAGATGCATGGAGAACATTCTGTGAGAGTGTTTATAGGGCCTTAGACTTTGAATGAGAAAGGCCATTGGTTGTTCTTCCTATCTTCCCATCCAGTCTTTTCTTTCAAATCCTAGATTTCTTAATTCTCTTTGTCATCCCCATGCCTGTATCACTGTACAGTCTACTTTTATTTCATTAAGTTCAAAATAAATGCACTGGGGACTTGCTCTCCAAATAGTATGTGTACTCAGCCATCAACTTCTCTGCCTTTTCAACGTGCCTGTACACAGCTTTACAGGTGAGTGCCTCGAAAGAGTGCTGTTTCTTTGGGGGTTACTGTGTGCTCACTTATGCTCTCTTGAAATGGCCATGGATCACTTTCCTGTTCCTGGAGGCCTTGGATTAACTCTCTGTAATGAGGTTTAGGCTCCATCACAGCCAAGGAAACTTCCAGTTAAGTGTTTGGGCCTGGAGGAGTGGGGGTGGTGGTGAACCTGTTTTGATTAGTCACAGATGCTTTTCTTGCATTCAGTGTGCCTCTGGCACAGAGCGAGAGAATAGTTGAGGCCATTATTCAGGTTATTTGGGTTAAGAAAAATCCTTCTACTCAACTTCCCTTTCAAAGAAGAAGGTGATTTTGGTTGTAAATAAGCCAAGATGTCTGTTTCAGTGAATGAATATAATCGATGCTCAAGACATATATTTGCTTTTATCAGCTCCTCACATTGTTCTCTGGCAAAGAAAGGACACAACACTGTAAAGGGCTGGAAGGGTAGTTCCAGAAGCACGCCATAGCAATGCCTCCAAAGAAACACCTCTGAGCCTTTGTGGCCCCCAAATCCACTGGCTTCTAAGTACAGCACCAGCAAATTACTTCTTGAACTCCTAACTTCTAACTCTGACTTTAAAGTCTATTTCTGAATTATCTATAGCTCATTTCTAGTTTCTGTCCTTAATGTGAATCTTCTGGTTTTATACATTTCTCTCTATCCATCTCTTGTTACTGACTTCCTAATTATATTCAAATCCTTACCTGTAACTTTTTTTCCCCTGAATACCAATGTATCATTTTGTACTTGCTTTATATATACTATCTCACAAGTATTCTTGTTAGATTCAGAATTCCTCCTTGATTTTCTACCCTAAGCTGGCTCCTGACTCCAGATCTTAAGGTTATTCACTATGAAACTTGACTACAGGGCAGGTGATGACACCATTACCACCATACATCTATTTGCTGACTCATCCTGGAATCCCAAAGATATAATTATGCTTCCATTGGAATTAATCAGGCACACAATGTGCTAGAGCCATGCTGTGTGAGAACTTGGATTAAAAACTTGTCCATGTAAATCACTCTTTCTTCAACCCCAATATCCAAAATTGGATTTTAGAAGAGTCTAAAAACAGGCATGTTTAGTGATTGAAAGAATTTTAAGATCAGACTTGCTATAATTATCTTATTTATTGTTGTCTTTTGTGTCTACACTCTAGGTAAAAGTGAAGAGCCACATTTAAGCTGGTCATGCACCATATTATAAAAACTTAAAGTGCTTTATATATGCCCACATTGCTTTTTTCCACATCATCCCAACACATGTAGGCGTCTCTATCCATAGTTTTCTCAATTGTTCTCAACCTGGAACATACCTACTATTCAGAGTCTGTTCTATTTTGGGTTAGTCAGTCTTCCTCTTAACACATACTGAATCCTGATCCTCTCCTCTTTTTGCCCCATACAGATTTCTAGGAAGATTTCTCTTATTGGATTTCTTTGCTGACAGGCTTTGGCAATTTTGCAGAGTAGTTGCAGTTTCTCAGGTAACTTCTGGAATTCTTTGTTGGAAGGCTGGGAACCATGGGTTATTTCATTTTCAGGAGGACCAGGGGTTGAACTAAGCTATCAACATATCCTTCCTTTGTAGATATATGTGACTTGGCAAGTACTTTATATGTTTTTATTTATTTACTGTTACCCTAAGAGGATTGGATTGTATAGCTCCAGTGAGATCACCAATCATTAAACATGTTATATAAGGTGCTTTGGTACCTTTTGAGTGCCTGCTATGTGCAAAGTTCTGTGCTAGAACTATAGTAGCAAGTAAGGGAGATGTGGATCAGATATTATATCAAAGGAGGCAAATATTACAATTAATTACAAAGTATCTCATTATAGTACTTTTAAAGTACCTCAAAAGAGAAGTATAATAGCCTATAAGAACTGATAAAAGGGAACTAGCTAGTCTTGGGGGCAAGGGAAGACTTCTTTGAGCTGTAGTTAAGATTTGAATATAGAGTAAGGATTAATTAGACAAAGAGTTGAAACGATGGTGATGAAGGGATTGGGCAATAGAGGTGAGCTGGCACTAAATGTTCCAGGTAGAGTCTAAGATATGTCTTAAGGCAGAAAGAAAAATCCCATAATCAAGGAACTGAAAGGATAGAGTGGCACGAGTATTGAGGGCTTGGGGAACCATGGTATAGGGGTCAGCAGATGTCAGATCATATATGACCTTCTAGATCATGTTAAGGATGTTATCTCAAGTCAGGATACCCAAGAAGCAGACTGTGAGACACAGATTAGCATGGAGGAAGTTTGTTGGTGAGCACTCTAGGGATCAATACCTATGGGAGAGTGGAGAAAGTAGGACTGGCAGAGAGATAAGTTGGACTATAAGACAGTCTCAAGAATGGAGAAAGTAGGGCACCTGGGTGGCTCAGTTGGTTAAGCGACTGCCTTCGGCTCAGGTCATGATCCTGGAGTCCCAGGATCGAGTCCCGCATCGGGCTCCCTGCTCGGCAGGGAGTCTGCTTCTCCCTCGGACCCTCCCCCCTCTCATGTGCTCTCTTTCTCATTCTCTCTCAAATAAATAAATAAAATCTTTAAAAAAAAAAAGAATGGAGAAAGTAGGACTGGGCAGAGAGATAAGTTGGACTATAAGACAGTTTCAAGAAACTTGTCACTTCATCCTGTAAGGAACTGGGAGGGCCCTTCAGAGTTATCATAAGTTTAGGTGAGAGAGCTGAGTCTTGTTTTTCAAGGGCCAGTTGACTACTGGTTGAATAGGACCTTCCCTGAGGAAGAGAGTGTCATCTAGGTTGAGGTGTCTCTTATCTGAGGCCAAGTCATGGAGATAGATTCATCTGAGAGCTTCTTGCCCAGCAGCTGGGGGAATGTATGCCTTGGTTCTGAGGGGGAACACCTGAATGCACACCATGGCATCCACTACAGATATCATTCTAAGTCTAGTGAGAAACCAATGGAAGTTTTTCAGCCTGGAAGTGATACTATATTTGTGTAAAAAGATTGTATTGGTTGTTGCATGGAAGATGGATTGGAAGGGTGACAAGCTTGGCTCCAGAGAGACTAGTTATTAGGTTGTGGCTGACTCAGGCAACAGATAACAATAGGGTAGACTGGATGACGGCAAAGGAAATGGAGGGGTGCATATATTTGAGTGACAGTAGGTCAGTTATGGGAAAGGGGGTCTGACAATAGATGGGTTGGGGGAGATTAATGGTGGAGAGATTCAAGTATAATCACAGAGTTCCTGGCTCATAGGACAGGGTAGATGGTGAGGCCATTCATTGACTTTCTTCTATTTTGAGAAAGTGAGTAGATCTTGAGTTTAATTTAGAGTAAGTTAAATTGAGGTGTTTGTGAGATGTTCAAACAGAGGAGGTAGTAGATATATAATTCTAGAGCCCAGAAAAGATGTCTGGGCTGTGGGCATACATTTTAGAACTGTCATGGTATTTGAGATCATGGTCTTAGATAAAAGATGGCCTGGAAAATGAAAATGTCTTTAAAAATATGGTATGGTGTTTCTATGTTCCTTTTTAGGCAAGGGCTATTTTATGCAAAGGTTTGAATGTGTGGTTGTACACCATGTCCCTAATTAAAGAAACACTTTGTCCTGATGCAAGGAAAGAAACATTCCCTTTCTGTTGTATGACATAGAAACATAGTTGGAGAGAATCTACTGAGTGCCTACTATGTTCCAGCATTCAGCTAAGTGCTGTTGGGTACATGGAGTCCACGGTAAGGTTTTGAAGCTTAAAACCTAATTGAGGAAATAAGACCTGCTACTTCATTCGTTATGAACCAAGGTAATGGTGCTATGGGGTGGCACATGAAAGCAAAAATAATGGGATAGGGAGGTCAGGAAAGGCATACGAGGAGATACTGAAGTTTTCACCTGGTTCTGAATGTTGGGTAAGGTTTGGATGGTAGAGAAGATACTTCTGGTGAAGGGTAGGATTTTCATAAAGGTGGAGAGGGTGATATATACAAGATACATTTAGGATTTTAATAATTGAAAAATGCATAAACGTGGTGGTACTTAATGTTATTTGAAATAATTGTCATATTCTAAATTCTTACCTCATTTACAGGCCTTTAAATATTCTGATATTCAGTTTGTAATATCTTTTGGGGATCTGAAATTTTCTGATGAAATATTTTTATTTGCTTTTCTTTTGAATTTAATTGGTGTGTGCTTTGCTTTGTGGTTTTAAATTTCAGATTGGCTAACTCAGACGTCAAGCCCAGAGAGGTTTCCTCTGAAATGCAATCCAGTGAGCTCTCACATTGTACTTTATTCTTTTATCCCTACCCCACCCCAAGCGATCATAGCCTGTGTGTTTACTAATGAATTATAGATAACAGGTTTGGTAATGTTTCAGAATCCAGAATGAGTAATTCTTTGAAGAACATAAAACCTTTGCTTGCACTCTTTCCACATTTATTTACAATGGAAAGACTGTAAAAAAGGGAAAATATGATCAGCACATATATGTTGAAATAGCTAACAGGCACAGTTCTGCAGTATTATTTTTATGATCATTGAACTTATTTATTAAGTGGCAGATTGCTGTCTGGCTTTTTCCCAAGTGCATGATACTGAATATTATTTCACGGGTTTGTAATCTTCAAACCTAAACTGCTAGAAGATGATCTCTTCATGCCTGCTATGACTGCGACCTGTTCCAAAACTGAACAGCACCAGAGAGTACCAAGATCATTCTTTATGTAAATCCCCCGTTTACCTTTTACCTCCCTTATTTGTGCAGTGCACAGCCTGTGCCATATATAGTAAGGCTGCTTGCAAATGGCGTAGCAGGTAGAGGTGATGCCTGATCTGGGCCTTATGATAGAGACAGCTTCCCCACAGCCACAGGGGGAGGTGACAGTCCCAAGATCTAACCCTATATAGCATGGGCACAAACCAACGTTTACTTACTCCAACACTTGATAGATAGTTTGATTGGATAAAGATTTCTAGGTTGAAAGTTATTTTCTCTAAGAATTTTAAAGGCTATGTTCTCTTTTCTTCCAGCATGCATTATTACTATTTAAAAGGTTGATGTAGGGGGCGCCTGGATGGCTCAGTCAGTTCAGTGTCTGCCATCGGCTTAGGTCATGATCCCAGGGTCCTGGGATGGAGACCCTTGGGGGGGGGGGTCCCTGCTCAGCAGGGTGTCTGCTTCTCCCTCTGCCCCTCCCCCCACTTGTGCATGCTCTCTCTCTCTCTCTCTCTCTCCCTCTCTCTCTCAAATAAACAAATAAAATCTTTAAAAAAATATAGGCTGATATATTTTGATTCCTGATTTTTTTGTATATGATAAGTTTTAATTCTTTAGATGGCTTTAGAATCTTCTCTTTGTCTCTGATGCTACCACATTTTCTGGATCCTGAGTTATCATCTCTTTTGGGTTTTTCTTTTGTTTCAGCGGAGAGTTTTATTGCTCAGTAGCTTGGGAAGTTAAGTTATCTGACACATTATGTGTCAAAAGATTATTTTAGTTTCTAGTTTGATATTTTGGCTAGGTGTAGAATTCTAAGTAAAAATCATTTTCTCTCAGAATTTTGAAGGAATTAATTCCCTGCCTCATTAACTTCCAGAGCTGCCATTGAGAAAGCCATTGTTATTCTGATTTTTATCCCTTGATAGGATTTGTGTTTTCTCTTGGAATGTGTTCTGGTTCTTCTTTTTTTAAAAGGTATTATGTGGGTGACTTGGTAGGCCCTTTCTTTTTTTTTAACTTATTTTAAATTTTTTATTTTTAAAGATTTTATTTGTTTATTTAATGCCCTTTCAATCTAGAAACTACTGAGCTACAGTTTTGTATTACTACTTTTGTATTACTTTTGTGTTACTTTTGTATTACTACTATATTAAATAATTCTTTCTGCGCTTCAAAATCTTTGGACATTGAACATACTGGTCTGATTCTCCAAATTTCATAAGACTTCAGTTTCTTTTTCTTTTTAAATCTCTTGTTTTACTCTTTAAAATATTTTATCTTCTTTTCCAGCTTCCTTGTATTGAGTGTTTTATTTGTGCTCTCATATTTTTAATTTCCAAGAATCTTTCTTGTTCTTGGAATGTTCCTTTTAAAAATAGCATCATGTTCTGTTTCATGGATTCAATATCTTTTCTTATCTCTATGAGGACATTAATGATAATTAAAACATTTTTTTCCTTTTCTCTCCTTCAAGGCCTTTTTGTTTATTTGTTTTGGTCTCTGTCCATCATTTTTCAGGCTTTCCTCAGATATCTAATGATCTATGGCAGCATTTAATATCTGAGAGTGAAATTTGGAAAAGGTAACCTCTGTGCAAGGCTTGTGGACTGAAGGGCTCCCCATTGGGTAACTGGACCATGTTGTTTCACTGGGCTGGTCAGTTTATCCAGAAAGGGGTCTTTTAATTTTCTGTTAGGGGCTTATGAGTGTGGCTGTTTCTATTCTAAGAGTCAGAAAGAGGATGGAGCTGTGTGTCTTACTATTCGGTGTATAAATTCTCCTGTCATCCCCTTGTGGGACTCTGGCCCTCCACTGTGCCTGGCCTTCCTTGAAGCCAGCCTTACTAGACTGTCTAAGAAACATCTAGTCTTCTCCTAGTGGGCGGGGGGAGTGGGGAGAATTATGTATTTCTATTTTCTTTCTCCTTATAGATTTATGTCTTTAAAAAACTCTCGGGGTGCCTGGGTGGCTCAGTTGGTTAAACGACTGCCTTCGGCTCAGGTCATGATCCCAGGGTCCCGGGATCGAGTCCCGCGTTGGGCTCCCTGCTCCATGGGAAGCCTGCTTCTCCCTCTCCCACTCCCCCTGCTTGTGTTCCCTCTCTCGCTGTCTCTATGTCAAATAAATAAATAAAATCTAAAACAAACAAACAAACAAAAAAACCTCTCTTTACGTTGTTTGTTTTCTCTGGTTTTATTGAGAAATAATTGATAAACATCCCTGTATATGTTTAAGGCATGCAGCATGATGGTTTTGTTTACATTATTGTGAAATGACATTAGGTTCAGCTGACATCTATATTCCCATACAGGTACAATAAAAAGGAAAGAAAGAAAAAAAGAACAGAGGGAATAATTATTGTGATGAGAACTCTTAGGATTTGCTCTCTTAACAGCGGAGACGTGAGAGGCATTCAAAGTCGACCTCTGTTTTTAAGCTTCCATATTTAACCTGTGGCCAGGGGTATCTTCTTAGGAGCCCAGTGCCCTCAGCCCCTCCAGCACTCCCTGGGGCCATGAGAACCTCAGATCCTCATATCATTACAGCCACAGGGGATGCTACCAGAAGGCGATGGTCCCTGAAGCGACCTCTACTCTCTGTGCAGGGTCTGCTTTCAGACAGGATGGTTTCTCACTCTTACTGCCATCTCCTCCATAGGGTCACCAACATGGCCCCTCACCAGGGTTCTGTCTGGATTCTAGAACAAACAACATTTGGGGTCTATTGGCCAGGTCACACTCTGCAAGGTCATTATGCTCCTGGTCCCCTGGATGATTGCCTGCCACCAGTGAAACCTTGTCTGGCCAGTCCCCGTGTACTTCTAAATCTGTCACCACATCTCCTACACTGCAGCTTCCCCAGTTCCACCGTCCTGCTTCCTCAACTTCTTACCTCAAGCTCACTCCTCCACCACTCGTCCCTCTGTTGCCCTCTTGCTCACCAGCACTGTCACAGACATCACGATACCAGCAAGAAGCTCCTCTTTATCTTTTGTCTCTTCACAGTATATTTTCCAACACTTTTTCTTCACTTCACTTGACCATATTTTTAAATTATGACTCTCCTTTGCAATATTATGTAATTCTTTTGACCCTTTTTCAGAGTTTAGTATTCATTTAATTATTTTTTTAAAGATTTTATTTATTTATTTATTTGACAGAGAGAGATAGAAAGAGCACACAAGCAGGGAGAGCGACAGACAAAGGGAGAAGCAGGCTTCCAGTGGAGCAGGGAGCCCGATGCAGGGCTCGATCCTAGGACTCTGGGATCATGACCTGAGTCTAAGGTAGATGCTTAACTGACTGAGCCACCCAGGCGTCCCTCATTTAATTATTTTTGAGTGGTATGTGATAAAGAAGTGCTTTCAAGTAAAATGTTTTGCTTGTGTCAGTATACTATTAAAGTTAACATTATAAATTTCATCAAAGTATAACTTTTATATTGGATTCTCAAACCAAAAAAAGGAAAAATTAAAATATTTTTCTGTGATAAAGATTATTTATACTTACATATACATATTTAAATATTTTATCATATGTACATTTTAACGTTTTCCATTTAAAGAATGAAGCATACTCTATTTTACTATAAATTAAAACACATATTTTAGAAAATAAATTGAATTGTGTATTACTTCGTCAAGAAAGCCCTTTATGGCCTGATGTTTGAGATTACCTCACTTTGCATTTGAACCCAAAGCTAGCTCTTGTCCTAAGGATGCCATCTTCTCTCAGCTCTCTTGAATAGAGATAGTTGCTCTCTTACCTCACAGAGCACAAAGATGCCATCCACAACTTCTCCCCTCCCTTTGCCAATCTTACCATTGTTATTGTCTGACTTTCAAGGCACTCTCTTTCATTACTTGAGGGTAATCACATTTGACTCAGTCCTCTTCCATCTTCAACTGGACTGTATACCATGATGAGGGTAGTCTGTCTTTGGGCTGCGGAGGAGAGCACCATATCCCACCTGTCTGACAATACTAGCCTGGATCAGCTCTCTGTATCACCTCTGAAATTATAAACTCCAATAACCAACTCTCCATGTCTTTAGTCCTTTCTTTTGTCCCGAGTACTCTCAGCTTGGACCTCACTATGACCTCCAGTCTCTCATTTCCTTCCTTTCCCTCAGTCCACAAGACTCCTTCATGGCTTGACTTCTTCCCCATACTAGCCTAGACTTCCACTGCATTATTTAACTATTACTTCCCCCCAACACTCTCAACACTTTATGAGTAATAACAAAAGGTAACGTTTATTAGGCATGTTCTAGACATTTGGTATGTTATTAACCACCTTACATATATAACATCTAATTCTAAAAAAAGTTCTATGGTGGGCACCTGGGTGGCTCAGTTGGTTAAGCGACTGCTTTTGGCTCAGATCATGATCCTGGAGTCCCGGGATTGAGTCCTGCATCGGGCTCCCTGCTCAGCAGGGAGCCTGCTTCTCCCTCTGACCCTCACCCCTCTCATGTGCTCTCTCTCTCTCATTCTCTCTGTCTCAAATAAATAAATAAAATAAAATAAATTAAAAAAATAAAAAAAGTTCTATGGTTAGATATTATTATTATGGTTAACTCAGAGATGAAGAAAGTATGACCAAGAAAGGTTCGATATCTTGCCTCAGGTGACTGAGTTTCTGTCTAGCTCCAGAACCCTTACTATTTTAAATCATTGTACTTGTACCTCAGTAGTTTCATTTTTCTTGTCTTGAAATTGCCCATTGGGTCATTTTTGCCATCCACTTTTCTATTCTTATATCAGGACTTCCGAGAGCCGCTGGAGAAAAATCACCACCCTTACGTGGATTGGTACCATGACAAATCATAGTGTCCAGAATCACCTGGGCTTTTCTTTGAATCTAGTTTACATGCATCAGGTGAGAAAACTCTTTCCCTTTTGGCAGCAGCTAGTCTACAGTTTCAACACAATCCTCACACCTCTTACCTTCCTCACATCTCATTCACTCTTAGCAAATGACTTTGATTCCTACCTTACTAAGAAAATTATGACTATCAGGTGTAAACTACCTTTATTTCCAACCCACACACTGATAAGGTCTTTATATCTGCAATGACTCTAGTTTCTTTTCCTGCAGTCCAAGAAGATGATGCCTCTGTTCACGACTAATCCATATGCCTGGACTCTGTGTCTCACACTCTTCCACCTAGTCCGAGATAAGGATCATAACACACATTCCTTGCCCTTTCTTCTGTACTTTCTGTCTCCCTATCTTCCCTGGCTCTTTCTCCTTACTCTGGTCCATATCCTCCATTGGCAGGCTAGAGATATGCATTAGCCATGGTCCTTGCTGGAAGCAGACAGGACAATTGAAGAGAGTACTTAATAAATTGAGAGTATTTGCAAAGCTCTGAGCAGACTGCAGGGAAACTACAAGCCCAGTAGACATGTAAGGCTGAGGGGCAAGAGATTTGAACAGTTACTGTAGCCCAGTAAAAGAGTTATGTGTGTAGGGCCAACTTAAGAGGGGTTGGTCAAGTGACAGAGCTCGTTTTCACTGGTCATAAGAAGATGTCTGAGAAATAAATACCCTGACTTTATTCTCCTTTCTCCAGTTTCCTGCCAGAGCCTCCCATTGGCCAAACGCTACCAGGAGCAGAGGACAAAAGATTCCTTGTTATAATTATAGCCCATAGAGACCAGCTTCCTAGGGCACAAAACAGAGTGGAGAAGGATAGAAAGTGGATCTAGATGGGGCAAACAGAAGATAGAAATATTGTATGGAATCATATTTTTTCTGGAACATCATTAGTCTACTTTTCATTAGAACCCTAATTTTAAAGAAGAAATGTCCTTTTAAGATTTTAAATCACCATTTCAGAGGGGGGTGGGAGGGATGGGGTGGCTGGGTAATGGACATTGGGAAGGGCAGGTGCTATGGTGAGCACTGTGAATTGTGTAAGACTGATGAATCACAGACCTGTACCCCTGAAACAATACATTATATGTTAATAAAAAATAAAAATTAAAGAAAAATTTTAAAAAGTCTAATTAAAATACTCAAAAAAATAAACCATCACTATTTTGTTCCTAGACAACAGAATAAATTTCAAAAAAATATTTAGTAAAGGTCCTGATTTCTGCCGTTCTCTGTTCCATTGTTCAAAGTGTCCATTTACTATGTGTCTTGAGCATAGTAGGTACAAAATAAATGATTGATTGAATTTGTTTTAGTTTTACTACACACCATTCTCTATTGGCTTGTGTTTCTGTTGCCTGGTAATTTTCAGAGGCTTCATTCCATAAAAAACAAAGGTGAGAGAGAAAGCAAAAACAAAAATACTCAGGATATTTTCTCCAAGTAGCATAACATAAAAACCAACAAACAAACCATGGAGTGATGTTACACATTGTAGAGAAAGATTAATTTTAAGGGAAGGAAGTAGGTTTCCCCTCTATGACTGGCTTTGGCTAAGCCATGGTGCATCATGGCCAAACTGTATATGGCCTGGCCAGGCCAAAGGGCCAAAGGTCCTTTCAGAATTGGCTGCCCCCACACCTGCACAAACACCCTTTCAGAAAGTTACATTTGGTGACTGGCCCCCCACTGCTCTTTCATCAGGGCTTTCTCTTGCTTTTCCCCATTTATCCAGCATGTATCCTAGCTAGCATATTCATGAAATTGATATATCCCTGGCTTTCCTGGGAGTGTGATGTTGAAGAGGGTGGGGGTTGGCTTCCTGGGGTTGATCAAAGACTGTCTTGGCTTTCTCAGAAGTACTGAAGCCCCAAGTCTCCCTTGGGTCTGTCTGAAGGTTTGCACAGCTGTCTTACGTTCAGAGTAGGGTGGATCATCACCAATTGTTTTGTCATCGTTATGTCCTGAAATGGTAAAATTTTGCCACTTGGGCATATAAAGGAAATATGGAAACACACTAGTGGTCATAGACTGGGGAGAGGGGGACATGCAAATCTCAGCTTTATCTTGAAATCAGGCAGATCCTTAAGAAAACTCCATTGTCTTCTGAGGAAATCTGAATCATTTGTGTTTACTTTTCAGGCTCTGTTTTCCCATCCAACTTTCTATTTCCCTTTCTAATTCTTTATAAAAAGTTGGAATCCTTTAGAAAAATGTCCCCTGCCATCAGGCATAAAATAGGACAGGTATATGTCTGGTCACCATCCTGTGATGCTTGGACATCTGTTCCAGTTTATAGGTTCAGTTTCAAATGACCAGGCAATCCTACAGAAGCTTTTCACGGTTATAAGAAATTATACCTACACTTTGGTTATATGCCATCAGGTGAACAATGGAGCTGGAATCAGGTTAAATGCACACTGATTGGAAAATTGAAAAAGGCAGGAATAGTTTTCTTTCTTTTTTTTCTTTTTTAATATTTTATTGTTATGTTAATCCCCATACATTCCATCATTAGTTTTAGATGTAGTGTTCCATGATTCATTGTTTGTGCATAACACCCAGTGCTCCATGCAGAGCGTGCCCTCCTCAATACCCATCACCAGGCTAACACATCCTCCCACCCCCCTCCCCTCTAGAACACTCAGTTTGTTTTTCAGAGTCCATCGTCTCTCATGGTTCGTCTATTCATCCGATTTCCCCCCTTCATTCTTCCCCTCCTGTTACATTCTTCTTCTTCTTCTTCTTCTTTTTTTCTTTCTTAACATATATTGCATTATTTGTTTCAGAGGTACAGATCTGAGATTCAACAGTCTTGCTGAGATTCACAGCGCTTACCAGAGCACATACCCTCCACAGTGTCCATCACCCAGTCACCCCATCCCTCCCCCCCAACTCCAGTAACCCTCAGTTTGTTTCCTGAGATCAAGAATTCCCATATCAGGGCGCCTGGGTGGCTCAGTTGGTTAAGCGACTGCCTTCGGCTCAGGTCATGATCCTGGAGTCCCGGGATCGAGTCCCGCATCAGGCTCCCTGCTCGGCAGGGAGTCTGCTTCTCCCTCTGACCCTCCTCCCTCTCATGCTCTCTGTCTCTCATTCTCTCTCTCGCAAATAAATAAATAAAATCTTTAAAAAAAAAAAAAAAAAAAAAAAAA
>NC_058404.1:45322216-45368090 GCF_002201575.2 Neomonachus schauinslandi
AAAAAAAAAAAAAAAAAAAAAAAAAAAAAAAAAAGAATTCCCATATCAGTGAGGTCATATGATACATGTCTTTCTCTGTTTGACTTATTTCGCTCAGCATAATACCCTCCAGTTCCATCCACGTCGTTGCAAATGGCAAGATCTCATTTCTTTTGATGGCTGCATAATATTACATTGTGTATATATACCACTTCTTCTTTATCCATTCAAATGTTGATGGACATCTTGGCTCTTTCCACAGTTTGGCTATTGTGGACATTGCTGCTTAAACATCGGGGTGCACGTACCCTTTCAGATCCCTCCTTTTGTATCTTTGGGGTAAATACCCAGTAGTGCAATTGCTGGATCATATGGTAGCTCTATTTTCAACTTTTTGAGGAACCTCCATACAGTTTTCCAGAGTGGCTGCACCAGCTTGCATTCCCACCTACAGTGTAGGAGGGTTCCCCTTTCTCCGCATCCCCGCCAACATCGGTCGTTTCCTGATTTGTTAATTTTAGCCATTCTGACTGGTGTGAGGTGGTATCTCATTGAGGTTTTGGTTTGGATTTCCCTGATGCTGAGTGATGTTGAGCACTTTTTCACGTGTCTGTTGGCCATTTGGATGTCTTCTTTCGAAAAATGTCTGTTCATGTCTTCTGCCCATTTGTTGACTGGATTCTTTGTTCTTTGGGTGTTGAGTTTGATGAGTTCTTTATAGATTTTGGATACTAGCCCTTTATCTGATATGTCATTTGCAAATATCTTGTCCCATTCTGTCGGTTGTCTTTTGGTTTTGTTGACTGTTTCTTTTGCTGTGCAAAAGCTTTTTATCTTGATGAGGTCCCAATAGTTCATTTTTGCCCTTGCTTCCCTTGCCTTTGGCGATGTTTCTAGGAAGAAGTTGCTGAGGCTGAGGTCGAAGAGGTTGCTGCCTGTATTCTCCTTTAGGATTTTGATGGACTCTTGTCTCACATTGAGGTCTTTCAACCATTTGGAGTCTATTTTTGTGTGTGGTGTAAGGAAATGGTCCAGTTTCATTCTTCTGCATGTGGCTATCCAATTTTCCCAACACCATTTGTTGAAGAGACTGTCTTTTTTCCATTGGACATTCTTTCCTGCTTTGTCAAAGATGAGTTGACCATAGAGTTGAGGGTCCATTTCTGGGCTCTCTATTCTGTTCCATTGATCTATGTGTCTGTTTTTGTGCCAGTACCATAGTGTCTTGATGATGACAGCTTTGTAATAGAGCTGGAAGTCCGGAATTGTGATGCCGCCCGCTTTGCTTTTCTTTTTCAACATTCCTCTGGCTATGCGGGGTCTTTTCTGGTTCCATACAAATTTTAGGATTATTTGTTCCATTTCTTTGAAAAAAGTGGATGGTATTTTGATGGGGATTGCATTGAATGTGTAGATTGCTCTAGGTAGCATTGACATCTTCACAATATTTGTTCTTCCAATCCATGAGCATGGAATGTTTTTCCATTTCTTTGTGTCTTCCTCAATTTCTTTCATGAGTATTTTATAGTTTTCTGAGTACAGATCCTTTGTCTCTTTGGTTAGATTTATTCCTAGGTACCTTATGGTTTTGGGTGCAATTGTAAATGGGATCAATTCCTTCATTTCTCTTTCTTCTGTCTTGTTGTTGGTGTATAGGAATGCCACTGACTTCTGTGCATTGATTTTATATCCTGCCACTTGACTGACTTCCTGTATGAGTTCTAGCAGTTTTGGGGTGGAGTCTTTTGGGTTTTCCACATAAAGTATCATATCATCTGCAAAGAGTGAGAGTTTGACTTCTTCTTTGCCAATTTTGATGCCTTTGATTTCTTTTTGTTGTCTGATTGCTGTGGCTAGGACTTCCAATACTATATTGAATAGCAGTGGTGATAGTGGACATCCCTGCTGCATTCCTGACCTTAGGGGGAAAGCTCTCAGTTTTTCCCCATTGAGAATGATATTTGCTGTAGGTTGTTCATAGATGGCTTTTATGATATTGAGGTATGTACCCTCTATCCCTATACTCTGAAGAGTTTTGATCAAGAAAGGATGCTGTACTTTGTCAAATGCTTTTTCTGCATCTATTGAGAGGATCATATGATTCTTGTTCTTTCTTTTGTTAATGTATTGTATCACATTGATTGATTTGCGGATGTTGAACCAACCTTGCAGCCCAGGGATAAATCCCACTTGGTCGTGGTGAATAATCCTTTTAATGTACTGTTGGATCCTATTGGCTAGTATTTTGGTGAGAATTTTTGCATCCATGTTCATCAGGGATATTGGTCTGTAATTCTGCTTTTTGATGGGGTCTTTGTCTGGTTTTGGGATCAAGGTAATGCTGGCCTCATAAAATGAGTTTGGAAGTTTTCCTTCCATTTCTATTTTTTGGAACAGTTTCAGAAGAATAGGTATTAATTCTTCTTGAAATGTTTGGTAGAATTCCCCTGGGAAGCCATCTGGCCCTGGGCTTTTGTGTTTTGGGAGATTTTTGATGACTGCTTCAATTTCCTAAGTGGTTATAGGTCTGTTCAGGTTTTCTATTTCTTCCTGGTTCAGTTTTGGTATTTGATACATCTCTAGGAATGCATCCATTTCCTCTAGGTTATCTAATTTGCTGGCATAGAGTTGCTCATAATATGTTCTTTTTTTTTTTTTAAAGATTTTATTTATTTATTTGAGAGAGAGAATGAGAGAGTCATAATATGTTCTTATAATTGTTTGTATTTCTTTGGTGTTGGTTGTGATCTCTCCTCTTTCATTCATGATTTTGTTGATTTGGGTCCTTTCTCTTTTCTTTTTGATAAGGTCTGGCCAGGGGTTTATCAATCTTGTTAATTCTTTCAAAGAACCAGCTCCTTGTTTCGTTGATCTGTTCTACTGTTCTTTTAGTTTCTATTTCATTGATTTCTGCTCTGATCTTGATTATTTCTCTTCTCCTGCTGGGTTTAGGTTTTATTTGCTGTTCCTTCTCCAGCTCCTTTAGGTGTAGGGTTAGGTTGTGTATTTGAGACCTTTCTTGTTTCTTGAGAAAGGCTTGTATTGCTATATACTTTCCTCTTAGGACTGCCTTTGCTGCATCCCAAAGATTTTGAACAGTTGTGTTTTCATTTTCATTGGTTTCCATGAATTTTTTAAATTCTTCTTTAATTTCCTGGTTGACCCATTCATTCTTCAGTAGGGTGCTCTTTAGCCTCCATGTATTTGAGTTCTTTCCGACTTTCCTCTTGTGATTGAGTTCTAGTTTCAAAGCATTGTGGTCTGAAAATAGGCAGGGAATGATCCCAATCTTTTGGTACCAGTTGAGACCTGATTTATGACCTAGGATGTGATCGATTCTGGAGAATGTTCCATGGGCACTAGAGAAGAATGTGTATTCCGTTGCTTTGAGATGGAATGTTCTGAATATGTCTGTGAAGTCCATTTGGTCCAGTGTGTCATTTAAAGTCTTTATTTCCTTGTTGATCTTTTGCTTAGACAATCTGTCCATTTCAGTGAGGGGGGTATTAAAGTCCCCCACTATTATTGTATTGTTGTCAATGTGTTTCTTTGCTTTTGTTATTAATTGCCTTATATAATTGGCTGCTCCCATGTTAGGGGCATAGATATTTACAATTGTTAGATATTCTTTTTGGATCGACCCTTTAAGTAGGATATAGTGTCCTTCCTCATCACTTATTACAGTCTTTGGTTTAAAATCTAATTTGTCTGATATAAGGATTGCCACCCCAGCTTTCTTTTGGTGTCCATTAGCATGGTAAATGGTTTTCTACCCCCTCACTTTAAATCTGGGGTTCTAAAGTCTTTGGTTCTAAAATGAGTCTCTTGCAGACAGCATATCGATGGGTCTTGTTTTTTAATCCAATCTGATAGCCTGTGTCTTTTGATTGGGGCATTTAGCCCATTTACATTCAGGGTAACTATTGAAAGATAGGAATTTAGTGCCATTGTATTGCCTGTAAGGTGACTGTTACTGTATATTGTCTGTGTTCCTTTCTGGTCTATGTTGCTTTTAGGCTCTCTCTTTGCTTAGAGGACCCCTTTCAAGATTTCCTGTAGGGCTGGTTTCGTATTTGCAAATTCCTTTAGTTTTTGTTTGTCCTGGAAGCTTTTTATCTCTCCTTCTATTTTCAATGACAGCCTAGCTGGATATAGTATTCTTGGCTGCATATTTTCTCATTTAGTGCTCTGAATATATCATGCCAGTCCTTTCTGGCCTGCCAGGTCTCTGTGGATAGGTCTGTTGCCAATCTAATGTTTCTACCATTGTAGGTTACATATCTCTTCTCTCAGGCTGCTTTCAGGATTTTCTCTTTGTCTCTGAGACTCATAAGTTTTACTATTGGATATCGGGGTGTTGACCTATTTTTATTGCTTTTGAGAGGGGTTCTCTGTGCTTCCTGGATTTTGATTCCTGTTTCCTTCCACAAATTAGGGAAGTTCTCTGCTATACTTTGCTCCATTATACCTTCTGCCCCTCTCTCTCTTTCTTCTTCTTCTGGGATCCCAATTATTCTAATGTTGTTTCATCTTATGGTATCGCTTATCTCTCGAATTCTGCCCTCGTGATCCAGTAGTTGTTTATCTCTCTTTTTCTCAGCTTCTTTATTTTCCATCATTTGGTCTTCTATATCACTGATTCTCTCTTCTGCCTCATTTATCCTAGCAGTTAGTGTTCCCATATTTGATTGCACCTCATTAATAGCCTTTTTGATTTCAACTTGGTTAGATTTTAGTTATTTTACTTCTCCAGAAAGGGTTTCTCTAATAACTTCCATGCTTTTTTCAAGCCCAGCGAGTATCTTTAAAGTGATGATTCTGAACTCTAGATCTGACATCATACTAATGTCTGTATTGAGTAGGTCCCTGGCAGTCGGTACTACCTCTTGTTCTTTTTGTTGAGGTGATTTTTTCCATCTTGTCGTTTTGTGCAGAGAATAGATTAATGAGAGAACAAAATGCTAGCAGGTAACAACGTCCCCAGAAAATATACTCTAAACAAATCAGAAGAGACCTGAAGCAGTATGAAAAGAAAGGGAAAGAGAGAAAAAAGGAAAAGAAAAAAGAAAAAGAAAAAGATAAAGATAAAAGCAAACAAAAACAGAACAAAACAAAACAAAAACAGAATGTGATCAAATATGATCAGGCTGGTATATAGATCAGTGCCACACACTTGATTTTGGGTGTATTTTGGTCTGTTAAAAGAAAGTGCCTCTCAAAATTTTAAAGAAAGAAAAACTTATATATGTACAAAAATAAGGGTTGATATGATGAAGGGATGGAATATGACTGTAAAGACGGAAATTACAAAAAATTTTATAAAAGGAATTGATATGTTGTTTGAAAAAAGAAAGACGATTTAAAAAAAAAGAAAAAAAAAGAGAATGCGATCAGGCAGGGGAGTAGAAAAAAACCATACAGTAGAGATTTAGAGTATATTTTGATCTGTTAGAAGAAACTATCTCAAAATTTTAAAGAGAGAACAACTTATATATATATGCCAAAAATACGGGTAACTACTATGAAGGGATAGAATATGACTCTAAAAATGAAAAATAAAAATGTTTTTGGGCACCTGGGTGGCTCAGTTGGTTAAGCGACTGCCTTCGGCTCAGGTCATGGTCCTGGAGTCCCTGGATCGAGTCCCGCATCGGGCTCCCTGCTCAGCAGGGAGTCTGCTTCTCCCTCTGACCCTCCCCCGTCTCATGCTCTCTATCTCATTCTCTCTCTCAAATAAATAAATAAAAAAAAAATCAAAAAAAAGAAAAATAAAAATGTTTTTTAAAAAAGGGATTTCTAAGATGTTGGTTGAAAAAGGGAAAAAGAAAAATTAAAAAAAAAAAAGAAAAAAGACGGTTAAAAAAAATAATTAACTTTGAAAGACTAAAGAATCATGGTAAAAAAGCCATGAATTCTATGTGCAGTATTCCCCTAGCGCTGGAGTTCTGCCCTTCTCATTGATCGGTAAACTTGGTCTTGGTTGGCTGTTCTCGCTGATCTTCTGGGGGAGGGGCCTGTTGCCATGGTTCCCAAAAGTCTTTGCCGGAGGCGGAATTGCCCCGCCCTTGCCTGGTCTGGGCTAAGTAATCTGCTCGGGTTTGCTCTCCGGAGCTTTTGTTCCCTGCAATCTTTCCGTACTGCTTTGGAGGTGGAGAGTGAAAATGACGGCCTCCCAATCTCCGCCCCAGAGGAGCCGAGAACTCGGGGCCCCGCTCCTCAGTGAGCCCCCAGAGAAAAGCCGTCAGTCACTCCCGTCTCCCCGGTCTCCGGCCGCACTCCGTGCTCACCCGGCCTGTGACCGCGCGTTTCTATCTCTGGCACCCGACCCCGGGTGGAGTCTCCAAACCCAGCAGATCCCTGCGGTGCACTCCCACGCGGCTCCTCCCGGGGGAGGAAGGTGAGTCTCCCCAGATCTGCCCCTTGTTGGGTCCCTGCTGGAGGAGCAGTGGCCCGACTGTGCCGCGGATCACTGTTTATGGCAACCCCGAGCTGAGAGCCCGCGCCTGGGCTCCGCCTCTGCAGCCGGCTTCCCTGCTCCGTTACCTGGGAGCTCTGCCACACTCAGGCACCCCCAGTCTTTCTGTGACCCCGAAGGTCCTGAGACCACACTGTCCCACGAGGGTTCCACCCCCCACTTAGCCACCAGAGTGACATCCCTCAGTGGAGCAGACTTCTAAAAGTTCCGATTTTGTGCTCTGCGGCTCTATCACTTGCCAGAAGCGGCCGACGGAGGCCCCCTCCCCCGTCATCTATCCTCCCGAATATTGCCTCAGATTCACTTCTCCGCACGTCCTACCTTCCAGAAAGTGGTCGCTTTTCTGTTCAGAGAGTTGTTGCTATTCTTTTCTTCGATCTCCTGTTGAGTTTGTAGGTGTTCAGAATGGTTTGATCCCTATCCAGCTGAATTCCTGAGAGGAGACGAAATCCAGGTCTCCTACTCCTCCGCCATCTTGCTCCACCCCCCAGGAATAGTTTTCTTAATAGTATCACTCATTTTCATATAATTAAACACTGGATATTGTATATACATTTGAATTAAAATAAGACCATTTTCTAATGAGACTTTTATTCCTTATTACTTTGTAGGCGTTTTCCCTAAGTTTATTCTCTCCACAAATATTTATTGAGGGCCTTTTAAATGTCAAGTATTGTTTTAGATTCTGAGATTACAACAGGGAACAGCATTCAAAGTAGCTGAATTCATAGAGCTTGTATTTGAGTGAGGCAGAGGTGCATGCGGGTAGAGTAGTTGGTAGAGATGAGGTCTATGAAGAAGAGTGAAGCAGTGTGAAGGGAGCACTTCAGCTAGTCAGAGATGGCCTCTCAGAAGAGGAACCTTCTAGGGGAGATCTGAGTTTTTTAAGGGAGTGAGCCAAGAGACCACCTAAGGAAAGAACATTGCACAAAGTAAACTCTACAATCTGTGTGTGTGAATGCATATGGTTGCCCAGTGAAAGCAAGTGATAAGTGCATATCTAGATTATATACTTTATATCTATATGTGATGGTTAATTTAATGTGTCAACCTGACTGGCTATGGGGTGCCCAGATTAAATATTATTTCTGGATGTGTTTGTGAGGGTGTTTCCAGATGAGATTAGCATTTGAATGGGTAGATGCAGTAAACTAGATTGCCCTTCCCAAAGAGGGTGCACATCATCCAATTCACAAAATGTGGAGGAAGGAAGAAGTGCTCCTTTCACTTCCTGCCTCACTCTTGAGTTAGGACATTTTATCTTCTCCAGGTCTTGGACTGGGGTTTACACCATTGACTCCCCTTGTTCTCAGGCCTTTGGACTCAGACTGAAGTATACCACCAGCTGTCCTGGGTCTCCAGTTTGCAGAAGGCACATCCTGGGACTTCTCAGTTTCTATAATTGCATGAGCTAGTTCCTCATAATAAATCTCCATTATATATATCTATTAAATGCACATGTTAAATGCATACATATGTATTATAATACATACATACTAAATTCACATATATAAATGCATATATGAATGTCCTGTTTCTCTGGAAAACCCTAATAGTTTATCCATCTCTCTCTCTCTACTTATCTTTTTGTATCTCTCTCTCTATCTCCCTATCTATTATCTATCAGATGTATCTATGTATTTATCTATCAGCTACATACTTCTATATTCTATTATCTATTTATCTATCATCTATCAATCTATCAAAAGTAGATAGATTTTGATCTATTGTTTGAGTTTCTGTTTTCTGTTTGTTCGAATGCCTGGTGAGCTAGATGACCATTCAGCCATATGATGGTGCATGTATATTCCTAGAATTTATTAGATCATACTCCAGAGACTCAGGAATGATCTGAAGCAGGAACCAGGGGCTGAGAAGCTTTAGCAAACAAGGAAGAGGGGAGAATTACTCTCTGAGCCTGAGCTGGAGTGGTTTAAATGCTTACAGTGGTCAAGTTCAATGGGTCAATTGTGTTCACAGCTTTATTGGAAGCAGAATATGCTTTACACAGTAGCAGTGGGCTTGCTAGTCAGGCCTGCAAGCTCTTCAGTGGGCCTTCCACTCGTGTGGTTGGCGATCTGTGTTGGCTCTGAGAGATGCACCCAACATAAAGGTGGGGAGGTGAGGACATATCTGGAGGCGTAGTAAACCAGTTTGACAGGAATACAGGTTTTGAAGAGAAGGGTGAGAGCAAGTATTCAGAATGCAGGTTAAATTGTGGAGGGCCTAAAACACAGTACTGTAAGCAAGTCTTTACAGATGAGTAAGCCTTAGTTACCTCATCTCTAAAATGGGGATAATAATACACATCTCATGGGGTGAGAATGAGATGACATAGTGCATATAAAATGTCTAGCATTACATTGTACACATATTAAGTGCTTAATAAAGAATAACTGCTACTATGATAATGGAAGTGGTGTTTAAGGATGATTAATGTGGCAACAGTGTGTGGGATTCATTGGAGGAGGGAAATAGTGGAATAGGGAGCCCAGTTACAAGGTTGTTTTAACAATCTAGGCATAAATATGGTACTAATGAAGCTGGGAAAGCAGGGGCCCAGGAGAAATCACCTGCAGGGAGAGGTAAGAGGCCTTGGAGACTGCCTGGGAACATGCCATCAAGGTGATGGGGAGCTTAGAGACAACTGGGGTTTGGCCTGGGTGCCTCTGGTATCATCGGACTGGTTTTGACTCAGGTTGTTAAACGGCAATTCAGCTAGAAGGGGCGGGCTGTGAGGGAGCCCATGTCTAGAACAGGGGTCACACTGGGGAGGTCAAGTAAAAGTTGAAAGATAGAAACAGATTAGTCTGGAGGAGAGCTGCCCAATAGCAAGGCCTGCTGGTCGGTGGAGGAATAGTGCCCAGGCTATGCTGCCTGGTGGGCTGTGTTAACTGGAGCAGAGAGTCCAGGATTAAACCAGACTCCTTCTTCCCTGTCTTCTTTTCTTCTTTCCTGCTTCCCCTTCCCTCTTCCTTCTCTTCCCTCCTTCCTCCCTTCTTTCCTTCCTCAGTTAAAGAATGGGCAAGGTTCTGTGCCTGGTACTGGGCACATAAAGTTAAACAAATGAGAAGTTCATTATCCAAAGTGAGTTAGAAAAAAGGCTGATACCAATGTGAGGAGCAGGTTCAATAAATGAGGTCTGGTTATGTGGAACTGGGAGAGAAAGAACTTACCGACAAAGTAGAGGTCTTTTCTTCTCTTCCTGAGGATCTGGGAAGTATTAGATACAATTTAGGTGCATTTACTTATTCATTATCTCTAGGTGATACAAGTGTCTTTTCATCTATAGGTTATATGAAAGGATTTTCATCCATGGGTGAGATGAGTGGATTTTGTTCCAGGCTTGCTTGTGAAGGCGAGAAATGTGTGGCCTGTGATGACGGAAGGTTAATTTTAATTTTCCTTTGAAGAATGTTGAAATGATCCATCTCACGATCATAATACATTGCAGAATTTTGTACTTTGCTTTTCTTCCTGAATTAAAACCCCAACCTATTTATTCTTCTCTGATAATGAACTGTTAGATCCATCACTCTCCAAGTACTCCAAGTATGGCAGCTCCTGGGAATAGGTTAGGAATGCTTATTCTCTGGTCCTACCCCAGCCCTACTGAAAGAGAATTTGTGGAGATGGAGACCAGCCATCTGTCATCTAAGTTTTCCAAGTCATCCAAGTGATTTTGAGATCAGCTGAAGTTTGAGAACTGTTGCTGTAGGTTCCTAGCACAGAGCCTTGCATTTAGTGGGTAGTCAGTAACAACTGTTGAATCAAGCTAATAATATCTGATGCTGTTCCCCACATCTATGCAAAAGGTGGTAACAGACTCCCAGGGTGAAATACTGCATAAGGTTCTCATGGAAAGTGGAAGAAGCACAGATTTGTCCTTTCCTTCCCTGGCCTGATTTTCCTTTTTTCCTTATCCTCAGCAGCTGTTATATTAAACTTGCTATTCCGTGTGAGATCCAGGTTCAAGTTGGGGATAGCTGCACCTTCTACTTGTTAAGCTATAGAATAACACAGGTGAAAAAAAGAAAGAATTGCGGGGCAGCTGTTAGTTCCTCTTCAGTCTCTAGGTCTTGTGTGGAATCTGAGAGAGGAGCACTCTTGCTTGGTTTAGCCTCTCCTCCTGGCCACATCTCGGTATTTGAACCTGTGGGTTAATGCTCCCTCTTTAGAACTTCCCCTCTTAGCTTCCTCCCTGACCTCTGCTCACTACATTTTACAACCTTCTTTTTCTGTCCCGGACTCTCCCTCGGTTCTGTTTGGGTTATTTCAACCACTTCCGTGGCTCCAACTATTATTTCTAAGGGAGTTTCTCCCAAATGTGTCACTGGAGTGCAAGCCTTCAACAGAGCACCAACCCTCTCTTTCTAACTGTAATGTCCACATGGACATCCTGCTGGTGCCTTAAGCTTCACCTGCCCGAACCCAAGTCCTCAATTTCTTCCACCATCGGACACTTTCTCCCAAATTCTCCATTTCTGTTCCGGGTGCCTTTATCCTTGGAGTCCCCTTGAAATGTTAGCCTCATCTGTAATGCGTAGGTGAAGGCAGGATTAAGGAGTGTCCACGTTGGGATATTCCCTGGGTGGGGGGGTTCCCTCTCAGTTTTGCCCCCATGTTTGCTCACTGCCTGTTTATTTTAGCTTTTCCCCACCTCTCTGCTAGGCTACTGCAATAGCCTCCTCACTGTCTTTCCCTCTGTGTGAGAGACCAGGAGATTGCACTTAGCATTTTCTTTCTCATTTTTAAATCCCCAAATCATTATTAAATATGTGGGGAAAATCATCTTGCTCTGCAATTGTATAATAAAGCTCTTTGTGGCAGCTTGTTCAGCGTGGGCTTGAGAGCATAAACAAATGGAGGTCATTTTTCCTTCTGGGGGGTTATTTTTAATATCCAAGATTTTTCCGTTCCTGCTCATTTCCCCTGCTTCTTGCTTCAGAAGCTCCTCACAGCTAAATCCATTGATAGCTTCCACAAAACATAAATCCCAGAAAAGAATGCATAATTTATTCATAGAATCTTCAATCAAAACATAGGTGATAATGTATTAGACACATTCTAATACACGTTATCACCTGGCTTTGCACACCGCATGGAAACAGCAAATTAGATTTCTGAAAGGAGAGACATTGCTGATAATGCCAGGATTTGCTGACATTAAGAGTGACCTTTCAGAATGAGCAAGGGAAAGAAAGGACAAGAATTAATATTTTAAAAAAGTATTTTACATTCATTGTGCAGTTAATCTTGACAATCAGTCTCATTTAACAGACGAGGAAACTGAGACAGCGATGTTTAATAACGCAAGGTTATTTGTGCAAGAACTAGAGATTCTGCCTTGAGAATTTTGGACCCCCAAAGCCAATTTCCTCTTTATTACACCAGGTTTTTCCAAAAGGATTCCATGGGGCATGAGTTCAGTGGAATGATGCTGCGAAAGGTTGATCAAATCATAGAACAATCTTAACACTGCTCTTTTGTAGTGGACTCCTCCCTCTCCCTCAACCCCTGGCAAGCATTGATCTCTTCTCTGTTCCTTAAGGTGTGCCTTTTCCAGATGTCCTATAAATGGAATCATGTAGTATGTAGCCTTTTGGCTTATCTCTCCTTCTTTCTTAGGAAAATGCATTTGAAATTCACCATGTTGTGTGTATCAACAGTTTGTTTCTTTTTACTGCTAAATGGTATTCCACCTTAACCTTGTACTTAGAACACATATAGGTTGTTTCTCATTTTTGCTGATTGTAAATAAAGCTGCTATGAATAATTGCATACAGGTTTTGGGGGTAAATATAAATTTTCACTTATTTTGAGTGGGATTGCTAGACAGTGGAGAAAAGCCTGGAAGTAAATGCAAATTTCCTTACATCTTTAGCTCCCAGCGATTCTATATTTTGTTAGCCCACACTTGACCTTAACATTGACAATTTTGAATTCATCTTAAATACGTCTGGCTGCATCTGTCTCAGGGAAGTAGAGCTACGGTTCTTTCTCTCTTTGTCAATGTCTTTCAGGTGCCTTTCTTTAGATTTCTGGCTAGCTGGTTACCCTAAAACCTCAGCTCTCTGATAGGCTCATGAGAAGTCGTGCATTTGCATTTTGTTTGGCTTTTTTGTTGTTTTTGTTAGTGTAAATGTGAAGGCAAAAATTTGCAGCTTTTCACATCTCAAGCCAAAACTAATCCCAAGCTGGAATTCTATTTGCTCACTTAAAAAACATAATCTCATATATAAGCAATGGTTTTGAAAAGATCCAAATGATTCTGAAAATGGGTGCAGTTCACCTCCAGTATTGTTGATGGATTGGGGTATGTGCATGTGGAAAATTTCTTCAAATGTAATTTTCTCTTCTGTAAACATGGAGGGTTAATTTTCATGGACTCCAGGTTCTCATGTATTTTTAGTATCATCTGCATGTATGTCCTATAAAGAAAGGCTTAACATCTTCTGGCTACAGGACTGTCTGGATGATTTCATCCCACGGTTAGTTTCCTTACATCTAACAAATATTAGTTTTAAATTAGTCTCCTGTGTGTGTGCGTGTGCAAGAGAGAAAGAGGGAAGAGAGAGGAGAAAGAGAGAGAGAGAGAGAATGATGGCGGACTTTTGGATGCCCATTCATTCAGCCATACCTTCCTCACTCCCTTGTCTTTGCTGTCATCATCCACCAACTTCCTGATCACTACAGCATGTTCACTGGGGCCACGGAGTCATCCAATACCCTAGTCTCTGAGAATTGCTGAAGATGAGTCACCAAAATGGTGCCTCTACAAGTACATGATTTCAAATCTGACCTCAAGTCTCAGACCTCCCCTCAGAATCCTTTTTTTGTGCCCCCAGCCTGCTCATTCTCCTATTGAACTCAGAGAATTTTCCAAAAATATTACCTCCCTCTTTAGAAATTTCAGGCTCCTGTCCAAATGCTCATTCATCCATTGTCTTTATTCTTTCCTTTGACTTGTACAAAGTTTAAATCAAGAATTATTCCTTGGTTCAGGGCTATTTCCACTACACCAGTTGGAAAGGTCAACTATGATGAATGCCAAGGATACTAAGACATAGGATCCATCCCCCAGGCACTTACTTAAAAATATGGAACATATTTAAATGGAAAGTAATTATAATTATAATGGGCAAAGAAATACATGTGGTAAAAGTCTAATGACCAGAATAGATACCAAGTACAAAATGAACTAAGGGAAGATCAGCAAGGATTGAAATGTCCAAAAAAAGCCCCATCAAGAGGATGGAACTCAAAAGAAGGATTTGCTGAAAGAAGAATTTTATTAATTGAACAAAAATGAACAAGATGGCGACTCTGGGATTTTGGAAAAATGGTCAGGTGAAAGTAGCTTGACTGGAGTGAGGAATTCAAGCTGCAAACTGTAGAATATGAATTTGGATAGGCTGGCATTTTGTGAAGTTAAGTGCGGTATTTCTTGCAGAATGTTGTTTCATTATTTTACAAATTGTATTTCTATAGCTTTGTCCCTTTATGTTTGTCCATCCCACTCCTTTAGGTAACGGTCGTTTGTTATACAGCTTTCCAAAAGCAGCTTTACTTTCATAAAACTTGTGTCTAATAACTGTTTGTTAATGAGTTACTGAAGTGAGAAAAGTAAGAGGCATAGAATTTAAGTGATGGAGAAGGTAATAATGAGTCTAGCAGAGACTATCCCTTTTAGTCTTGAGAAAAATTTGCTTGAAAAGGGAGGACAGAAAATTCTTAGTTTCATTTTCTCTTCCCTCAGCCCCCCTGCTTTACTACGTGTTAGTGAGATTTACCTCTCTTTTAAACGTGTCTCTAATTCTTCTCTCATGTCACAACTTGTACTGCTTCTCACACCTTAATTAATACTTCAGTGACCTTCTAAGTGACATCATTACATAGTTGTTGCTTGAAACCAGATGTGGGGGTGGTCTGTCCCCTCTCTCATGGGGTCATCTGAGTGGCTGTGCAGGTATTCCACTCTTCCTTCACTATTTCATGGCACTTCTCAAGGAGAACATGTTATCAAAAGGATCATTCTCATTGATAGATAGGGACTATTTTTCAGTCAGTAGTATATTACTTCTCTAGAGTCAGTGATATGTAAACACATTTTTTGTATGACTGCTAACATGGCACGGTGACACTTCCAGCCCCTACCACCACCTCTGGCAGTACACAGCTGTTGTCAGAAAGCGCTACCATTGCCAACACTGCTGTGGTCTCCATTACCGCTATCCTTGTGGACTGTTATGCTCAGCACTGGGCGAGGCATTGTCTCTACGTCATTTCCGATCATCCAAGATTCCTGCATTATTGTCCTTATGCTAGAGGAGTATGCTGGTTATCACAGAGTTTAGGTCCAAGTTAGTGATCAGTAAAGCCAGGAATTAAACCTACATTTGTCTGACTCTAAAGCTAAAGTTTTTTTAACCATCACAAACAGTCTATCAAGCACCCTCTGTTTAACAATTCATTTTGCAGAGAGCCTGCACTGGCTGTCCACAGGCCTGTGCCTAAAAGGCTCTTGTTGATATGTTTACAAATATCTTTCTGAATGTCTTAACTTTTTAATTTTTTTAATGTTTTTATTTCCTTTCTTCTTTTTGTTTCTTTCCTTACACTCCAAGTTAAATGTCCAATCCATGATTTGGAGCTTCTGTAGCAGTTGGTTATCACTCCAGTGAACATTAATTTTATTTAAAAAAATGCATTTTAGTGCTGCCTGGGTGGCTTAGTTGGTTAAGCATCTGACTCTTGGTTTTGGCTCAGGTCACGATCTCAGGGTCATGAGATCAAGCCCCGCGTTGGGTTCCACACTGGGCTTGGAACCTGCTTGAGATTCTCCCTCTCTCTCTGTGCCCCACCCCAAAATATTTTTAAGTGCTGTTTAACACCATTTTCAATGTGAGATCATAACATAATAATAAACATTTGGCACTTAAGTAGCTTAATATTCTTAGAAGTTGACATTTGGCAAATCTAGTTTGAGTCTTTTTTATGGGGAGGGAGGTGGTGATGGTTCATGACAGTACAGGTTGTTAATTTATTTTAAATGCAGTTACACAGAAACTTTCCCCAACCAATAAATTCCTAATAGTATTTGCTCTCAGGTTATGCCATATCTGTGTTCCTTATGAAACATAAAAAATGCTGCAGCTGAGGCATCTGGGTGGCTCAGTTGGTTAAGCATCTGCCTTCGGCTCAGGTCATGATCTCAGGGTCTTGGGATCGAGCCCCGTGTTGGGCTCCCTGCTCAGCGGGGAGTCTGCTTTTCCCTCTCCCTCTGCTGCTGCTCCCCCTGCTTGTGCTCTCTCTCTCTGTCAAATAAATAAATAAATAAAATCTTAAAAAAAAAGCTGCTGCAGCTGCTCTCTTTAATTATTCCATGCTTTGCTATCGTAGCTCCTACTCCATTCAAACAATATTCATTTTCCATGGTTTCTAACCTCATGGATTTCCATCTTGTCTTGCTATGTTTGAAATTTTTATCCTGCCTCCATCAAACAAGCAGATACTGTTGGTTTTTGCAGGCAGGGTTGGTTGCAAGGTTGACTTTATCCCAGCAGGGAGGGGATGGATCTTGGTTAGTTTTAACCAATCATTGATAATTTCATTGTCCTTGACAGTGAATGATTTAAGCATCAACATTAAATATAATTTTGGCTAATGAGACATGACAGGAGCTTTTGAAGGATTTTTGGCAAGTTTTTTCTCATTGGTAAATATTCACACTAAAGAAACTCTTCGTTTATCTTCCATCCCCCAATATTTTGGTGACTTCTGTGATGCATGGAGCAGCCATCTTGTGATGATGAGGAACAAGCATAAGGCTGAGAGGAAACAGATCAAGGGTGTAGTGCTGGAAGTTGGGAAGAACCGGTAGCCCCACAGTAACATTTTTGAGCTACTGAGTAATAAATTCCAAAGCTGAACTGTAATACTTATGTGAGATAATAATGATGCCAGGTGTGAAATTTGTTGGTGTTAATAGGCTACCAAGCTTTAAGAAGTGGTCAGTTTTTTTTTTCTTTTTTCTTTTCCACAGCAGCACTTGTCAGAGATTGAAAAACCTGTAGATAAGTGAGGAAGAGATTCATTAAGTAGGAAGAGGTGGGAAAATTATTTCATAACAATTAGGATTGAATATCAGCAGTCTTTTTGTTGTTGTTCTCACTAAGCTGAGTTTCTAATGCATGCATTACTATCGAATGTGATCTAATTATTCCGGCCTTTATTCTCATGAGTATAGAAATTTTTAGAAGGAAAACATTGTGAAAAAGTTTTCTTCTTCAACAGAGTACTTTAGATTACAAGCCACATCAACTTAGCTGTATCAACTCAGCTATATCTGCTTTTTTTTTTTAAAGATTTTATTTATTTATTTGACAGAGAGAGACAGCGAGAGAGGGAACACAAATAGGGGGAGTGGGAGAGGGAGAAACAGGCTTCCCCCTGAGCAGGGAGCCCGATGTGGGGCTCGATCCCAAGACCCTGGGATCAGGACCTGAGCCAAAGGCAGATGCTTAATGACTGAGCCACCCAGACACCCCATATCTGCTTTTTCAAAGGAGGTCATTGCAAGAGGCACAGTTGAAGAGTTGGTTATTTAAACCTTTCTGACAGAATTCCACATTTAGATTAAAGTTATTTTGGAGATAATAAACAAGAATGGCATATATGGCACTGACTTACAGAATTTTAAGAAATAAATAAACTGATATTAATAATAATAATAGCTCAGTAAATAAAATCATTAACAGACATGCTTTATTCTTTTTGTAGGGAACATACTAGCCAATCTTCTTGTTCTCTAGTATTGTCTTCAGGATCATACTTTCCTAAGAACCCTGGGTCTGTATCTTCCTCCTCTTTTTGTTAAATAATCTGATAAAAATATACAAGATCATCTTAATGGAAGTCAGAAGACCTGGGTTCTGGATTCAGGGTCATCATTGACTAATTGCATAATTGTAGACATGTTAGGTAGATTTGCTTTATCCATTTTCCAAATGACATAACCCAAAGCCAAATTGAACTGATTTTGTGATAAGCACAGCATTCTCTAGTAGTAATGAATCACTGAGAGTTGACTGCAGACTCAAACTTGTCTTGCCTACCATATTGTGCAAATCCAGTACTATTTTCTCTCCATAGATTGTGAAGGCCCCTGACCTTCAATGTTAATAATACACAGTCATAGATGATCAAGATATGGTCTGGATCCCTGGAGCTGAGTAAATCTCTTTGTCCCACACGGACATATGACATTGTACTTGTTATCCCTAAACCTCCACCAGCTGTGTTTATTGGACTTGTTGTGTATCTACTTGTTATGGGTATTCATGCCAGAAACTGTTGAGATGGTTTCAAGATACTGAACAAATGAATAAGTGCCATTCATGGATCTGCTATTGATGGTGAACTACAGAGCTGATTACATATAGCATGCCATTTCTGGTTAAGTACTGACTTTGAAGATGGCGACAGACCCAAGCTGTCTGCCATGCTTTTCCATAGTTGATTTATAACCCATTGTCAAGTGATAATTTGATGAGATTAAATTATGTTTTCTAGAGAAGTAAGCCTGTATTGCCACACTTGAGAAATTTTTATGTCACACTTGTGTTCTGGACACTTCACATAAAAATCAAACCTGTGCTGGGCTTTTATTATTTATTGACAATGCCTCCATTGGTTCTCTTCAGACAGCTCCCAAACAAGAGTTTTCATGTCAAGTTTAGACCAGCACAATAGCATGTATGTTTTAAAGGATAATACAAACCTGCTCACTTATCAAGAAAGGGGAGACTTAGAAAACCAAGGGAGAGAGAGCAGAATGAATGGTGAGAGAAAGGCAGACCAGATATAACTATTATGAAAATTTGTCCTGCACAAAGTGAGAGGGAGTAAAGATATTTTAAATTTCTTATTTATTCTGGTCCTGCTGTTCAGTTTAGGATGCCAGATAAGTTCATGTGTGGAATTCAAGTATCTCAAGGTCAAGGAAACACTAAAATGTTGAAGTTCTTAAGATTCAGAGTGCAGGACTTTTGTCTTTGTTGTTGTTGTTACTTTTGCACCTGTGGTTGCACCTGTGTTTGAGGCTCTATTCCTGGATACTCAGTTGTCACCTAGAAACACTGTAAAGATGAGGTGAGGTGATGGGGTGGAGAGATTGTTCTTATTATTGCTGTTCAAGCCAATTAGTGTGACAGTTTGAGTGAACAGAGTTTTGTAGATAGGATATTATTGGAGGTGTCTTCATTGAACCACAGGATGACAGAGCAGGAGTGTGGGCTGTCTTCCTCCTTTTATAGACAGAAAAATTGAAGATGAAAAAGATGTGATGATTTGTTTAAGACCACATAAAAAATTAGTGTCAGAGTCACTAGGATATTAAGGAGATCAAATACCAATGGGTGTGGATGTGTTGGCTTTGGAGCTGGACTCTTGGAGCCAAAACCATGGTTCTGCCACCTACTAGCTATATGTCCTTAAATAAATTGCTTAATCTCCCTGGGCCTCATCCTCCATATATAAAACATGGAGATATTACCTACTGCATGGGTTTACTTTATTTGCCATGTAAGGTGATTATATATAATAATGTATATAAAGTTATCCATATATGTGAAGTAAATAAATGTATGCTTAAGCAATACCTAGTAAGTGCTCAGTAAATATTAGCTACTATTAGTTATCATTACAGCAACTAGAATTTCATATTTACTCAAAAGTTGATAACAGTAAAGATGATTCAAGGTTATAAAGACCATGTGACATCATTTATGACTGTAAGAAGGTTATGGTCTGATTCAGAAGTCAAGGAATGATGCCTGAATACCTAATTAGCAATGAAAGTTAGTAATATAAGCTGTCTATCCATAATAGCTGGCTTGCAAATTTAGGCAAATGGGAATATTTGAGATGATGCAGCTATAGAAGTGAAGGTGGCCTCTCAGGGAGATTTCTTTAAAATCTGAAGTCTTTAGCAATAGGTCCTAGGAATAGCTAGTAATTGAGTATAATCATTGGATGAAGGTATCACAAAAAAACCCCAAATGAACATGAAGTCTCACAGGAAAAAGATTCAGATTTAATTATCTGCTGGCCAGAGGTAGCTTATGATGGTGCAAGTCAAGTAAAATTGTTTTTGTTCACTTTACTTCTTTTCTCTTTTTTCCCCTAACCTCAACAGAGGGGGGTCAGAATTAGCAGCTAGTGTGTAAGGGATAAAAATGAGGGAGAAAGAGAAAAGTTACCTGCAGTCTCATTATTACAGGCAGATGCCTTTTCTTCAATAAGGCTTAGCTTAGGAAGAGTGTGGGGATAGGTCTTGCTTTTGATCAATGTGGGTAATTAGGTTGGATAATTTTAATTACCAAATTGAGAGAGTGTTTGTGATTCAAACTGATGATAAGCCTTTTTTATTACCATAAAGTATCGAGAGGAGCTAACTGAATTTTCTTCCAATGGCAGAAAAAACCCTAACATTACTGGATACCATTAGAAGGATAGTGGGATATAAAAATAAAGTTATTTTATGATTATCTTCATAAGCTTTCTGTCTTTGAAAAGTCACTTAACATTTTGGCCCAGGTTTGCTATCAGCTGCCGAATTATCCCATCCAATCTTGTCAATGGAAGCCCTCATGGCAAAACCGCTTTTATTCTTTTCTTTTCTTTTATTATTTTTTTTAAAAAGATTTATTTATTTTAGAGAGAAAGAGAGAGAGAGAGCATGAGTGGGAGGGGCAGAGGGAGAGGGAGAGAGAATCTCAAGCAGACTCCATGCTGATCATGGAGTCTGATGTGGGGTTTGATCTTAGAACCCTGAGATCATGACCTGAGCTGAAATCAAGAACTGGTCACTTAACTGACTGTTGCCACCCAGACACCCCTGGCCTTTATTCTTTTAAATCATTTTTAGAACAAAGGGAGAGAAACATACCTCCCTACTTACCTACCTGTATATATAGGTACATATTTATATACACACTCAGAACAATTCTCTAGATCTTCCTGTACTCACTTCTGTCCTTTATGATGTATGGCATGTGTCAGGCCTGCACTTTGGGTGAAATAAACAGCACAGAAAGAATATCTGTTTTAATTGGCCAAACAATATAATAAAACAAAATTTTGACAGTTGACAGAAAATGAACTAGAGATTGAACTTCTGGAATGACAGAGTAAAGATATTGGTGAACTTCCTCTTCCTCTAAAACAACGCAATTATGGGCAAAACAGCTAAAATCAATAAACTAAAATCAAATGCAAAAATTTGTCAATAATCCAAGCCATAGAACAAACTGAAGACTATCTATTCAAGAGAACTATTGAAACTCAGTAAGACAGTGGGGTCTCTGACATTTTAACTTGGACCTATTTTCTTACCTTCTCCCTCCCTAATTCAATTGCATGGTAGCCAAAAGCTGGCAGCATTGCAGATAATGGAAAGATCTGACTGCTTTTTGAGATTTGTTAAATGTACCATTCCTAGAGCACAGTCAATATTTTGTCCAAATGTGAAATACTGTGGGAAATTTCTGTTTTCAGAGTATAGTGGTTATTTGATTTGACTAGAACCCAGCTCACATTGAGATTCTAGGTCATTTTTTTACAGTTTTATTGAGATATATTTCATATACTATAAAATTTACCTACTTAAAGTGTACAGTTGAGTAGTTTTTACCAGAGGCTCTATTTGAGGCTCTATTCCTGGATACTCAGTTGTCACCTAGAAACACTGTAAAGATGAGGTGAGGTGATGGGGTGGAGAGATTGTTCTTATTATTGCTGTTCAAGCCAATTAGTGTGACAGTTTGAGTGAACAGAGTTTTGTAGATAGGATATTATTGGAGGTGTCTTCATTGAACCATAGGATGACAGAGCAGGAGTGTGGGCTGTCTTCCTCCTTTTATAGACAGAAAAATTGAAGATGAAAAAGATGTGATGATTTGTTTAAGACCACATAAAAAATTAGTGTCAGAGTCACTAGGATATTAAGGAGATCAAATACCAATGGGTGTGGATGTGTTGGCTTTGGAGCTGGACTCTTGGAGCCAAAACCATGGTTCTGCCACCTACTAGTTATATGTCCTTAAATAAATTGCTTAATCTCCCTGGGCCTGATAACTAATAGTAGCTAATATTTCCTGAGCACTTACTAGGTATTGCTTAAGCATACATTTATTTAAAGTGTACAGTTGAGTAGTGTGTGTGTGTGTGTGTGTGTGTAGAGGAAGCCTACCCCAGGACATTACCAACACAATAGCAAACTGCTGGCAAAATGTCAGTAGCCTAAGACTGTGATTTCAGTTGGGCAAGCAAGAAAATGGTTGAAGAATTTAAAGGGACATTCTGGAGAACTGGAGAGCCATAGAAAACAGACATATTGCTGGGGATCTAAAAGGCTGCACATGTGCAAATGCCCAGGAAAGACCTGGGAAAGGAGAAGATACTAGTTGCTTACCTTGGGCTGAACTTGAGGCCTTGAACAAGTAGAAAGTAAAAGCTAAGACTGTCTCATAAACTGCCTGAAGCTTTAAGGCTTTTTTTTTTTCCCCCCACACAGATCCTCTTGGCAAAGGATGGAAGTTTTAAAGACAAAGCATGTAATGAAATTTTTAGACCAATTATTTGCTGACCACTAAATTATACTGAACCAGGTATCACTTTAGGAAGTCAGATTTAAAAATAAAAACAATAACCTAATAAAAGCCAGCAGAGAATTCAGAGGCCACACATTTCAGGGGATACAGAAAGCTGTTAAACAAATAATCAGCAGCAAGAAAAACAAGAATAACAAGAACACTTGGGGTTGGGTGGGTGGAGGAAACTCATTTCACAGATGTTATAGTATATTATTTAGAAAGTTGAATTTAAAACAAAAAATTAAGTCTTTTTCTAGTAACTCCCTGAGGATGTTAGACTTACTAGACAAAGATTTTGAATGAGCTATTTTAAATAAAGTCAAAGAACTAAAGGAAACTATGTCTAAAGAATTAAAGGAAATTATGACAATAATGTCTCATTAAATAGTGAATGTTATTAAAGAATTAGTATAAAATAGAACCAGAGAGAAATCATGGAGTTGAAAACTACAAAAACAGAAGAGAAAAATTTACTATAGGAGTATAACAAATGTTATAGGAGCAATATATTTGAGCTGGTAGAAGAAAGAAGCATTGAACTTCAAGAAGGGTTAACAGAAACTGGCAGAATGGATTTAAAAAAGAAAACATGATCCAACAATATGCTGTCTACAAGCAACACACTTTATATTCAAAGACAGAAATTGGTTGTAAGTAAAAGGATGGAAAAAGACATGCCATGTAAATAGCACTCAAAAAGGAGTTGGAGTGGTTATACCAATACCATTCAAAATAGACTTTGATTTTTTTTATTATGTTATGTTAATCACCATACGTTACATCATTAGTTTTTGATGTAGTGTTCCATGATTCATTGTTTGTGTATAACACCCAGTGCTCCATTCAGTATGTGCCTTCTTTAATACCCATCACCAGGCTAACCCATCCCCCTACCCCCCTCCCCTCTAGAACCCTCAGTTTGTTTCTCAGAGTCCATAGCCTCTCATGGTTTGTCTTCCCCTCTGATTTCCCCCTCTTCATTTTTCCAAAATAGACTTTAAGACAAAAAATGTTATTAGAGACAAAAAAAGAACATTTTTATGATGAGTGCAATCCTTGAGGAAGATGTAATGACAATGATTATAAATGTGCACTCTCCCCTCACCAAAAGCCTCCAAATAGCAAAAACTGATAGAATTAAAGGGAAACATAGAAAATTTAACAATAATATTTAGAGACTTTAATACTCCACTTTCAGTAATGAGTAGAACAACTAGGTCAACATGGAAATCAAAGATTTGAACACTAGATCTAAAAAATATCTCTAGAAAATGTCACCCCATAATGGCAGAATACACATTCTTTTCAAGTGTACAGAGAACACTTTTGAATAGTTCTATTCTTTTTTTTTTTAAAGATTTTATTTATTTATTCATTAGAGACAGAGAGAGAGAGAGGCAGAGGGAGAAGCAGGCTCCCAAGAAGCAGGGAGCCCGATGCGGGACTCGATCCCAGGACCCTGAGATCACGACCTGAGCCGAAGGCAGACGCTCAACCATCTGAGCCACCCAGGCGCCCTTGAATAGTTCTATTCTTTTGAATAGATCCTATTCTAGATCATAAAACAAGCCTCAAAAGATTTGAAATCATAGAAAATATGTTTTCCAACTACGTAGAATTAAAGTAGAAATAACAGAAAAACATTTGGGAAATTTAAAAATATGTGGAAATTCAACAACACTCTTCTAAATAACTAATGGGTCAAAGAAGAAATTGCAATGGATATTAGAAAATACTTTGAGACAAATGAAAACAAAATACCAAAGCATATGGATAGCAGTTAAACAGTGCTTAGAAAAAATTCGTAGTTGTTAACAAATATATTTAAAAAGAAGAAATATTTCAAAAAAACCCTAAACCATTCATCTTAAGTAAAACAACAAAAGAAAACTACTAACTCCAAGGAAACAGAAAGAAAGAAATAATAAATAGTAGAGCAGAAATAAGTGAGATAGAGGATAGAAAAACAATAAAGAAAATCAACGAAATCAAAAGTTGGTTCTTTGTAAAGGCCAATAAAATTGACAAACTTCTAAATTGACTGAACAAGAAAAAAGAGAAAAGATTGAAATTATTAAATCAGGAATGAAAGAGAAGCCATTACTACGGACCTTTCAAAAATAAAAAAGACTATAAGAAAATGTAAGTAGTTGTGTGCCAACAAATTGAAGAATTTAGATAAAATAGATAAATTTCTAAAATGATACTAACTATTGAAAACTGACTCAAGGATAAATAAAAATCTGAATAGACCTATAACAAAAAAGTTCACTTGGTAATTAAAAGCACTTCCAACAAAGAAAAACCAGGCACCAAATGACTTAAATTGTGAATTTCACCAAACATTTAAAGAAGAATTAATACCAATCATTTACAAACATTTCCAAAAAATGATAAGAATAATAAGGGGAGGTAATACTTCTCAACTCATTCTAAAAGACCAGTGTTACTGTTTTACTAGAACAACACAAAGAAATCACAATAACACTATATACCAATATCCATTATGAATGTCAATGCAAAAATTCTAAACAAAATACTAGCAAACCAAATCCAGCAACATATAGAAAGGATTATACACCATGACCAAGTAGTATTTATCCTAGAAATGTAGGAGGGTTTCAACATTTGAAAACCAACCAGTGAATAAACTGAATTCATAGAAAAAAGGACAAAGGTCACCTTAATAAATGAAGAAAGATAATTTGATAAAATCCAAAAATTTTTCATGATTAAAAAAAACCCCAACACTCAAAAAACCAGGAATAGGGATGCCTGGGTGGCTCAGCTGGTTAAGTGTCTGCCTTTGATTCAGGTCATGATCTCAGTGTCCTGGGATAGAGCCCCACATTGGGCTCTCTGCTCAGCGGGGAGTCTGTTTCTCCCTCTCACTTTCCCTCCATGCTTTCCCTCTCTCTCTCTCTCAAATAAATAAAATATTAAAAAAAAACCAGGAATAGAACTTCTTCAACCTGATAAATTTCTACAAAAGACCCACAACTAACATACTTAATGGTGAAAAATGGAATACCTTTCTTCTAAGATCAAGAACAAGACACAAAGAAAGCCTAAAGGGAGAGGGTTCAAGATGGTAGTATAGGAAGATCCTGAGCTCACCTCCTCCTACAGACACAACAAATCTTCAACTACATACAGAATTTCCTCTGAAAGGGACCTAGAACATAAATGCATATGTAGCCAAGATATAGAAGCAACCTAAATGTCCACTGATAGATGAATGGATAAAGAAGATGTAGTATGCATACACAGAGGAATATAAGTAAGATATAAAAAAAGAATGCAATATTGTCATTTGCAACAGCATGGATGGACCTACAGGATATTATGCTAAGTGAAATAAGTCAGACAGAGACAGACAAATACCATGTGACTCCACTTATTGTGGAATATAAAAAAATAAGAATAAAGCAAAACAAAACAGAAACAGACTCATAGATACAGAGAACAAGATGATGGTACCAGAGGGGAGGGGAATGGAGGGGTGGATGAAATAGGTGGGTGGATGAAATAGGTATATGGACAAAATAGGATTAAGAGGTACTGTCTTCCAGTCACAAAATAAATAAGATATGGGGATGCAATGTACCACATGGGGAAAATAGTTAATAATGTTGTAACAATTTTGTATAATAATAGATGATAACTAGACTTATTGTGTTCACCATTTTGTAATGTACATAAATATTGAGTCACTATTTTGCACACCCAAAATGAATTCAATATTGTATGTCACTTATTCTTCAATAATAATAGTAATTAGAAAAAGAGAGAGACAAGACAAGATGTTGCTCTTGCCATTTCTATTAAACCATGTGCTGGATGTTTTGAGCAAGGCAATAAGGCAAGAAAAAGAAATAAAAAGCATCCAATTTGGAAAGAAAGTACAATGATTTGCATTGGCAAATGATTCTGTATATAATTTCATATTTAGAAATTCATAAGAAATCCAATAAAATATTTGAACAATAAACTATCTCAGCAATGTGTCAAGATACATGATCATTATACAAAAATTGTGTTTTTACATACTGATGAAAAACAATTTAAAAAACAAAATTAAAAAATAATCCCATTTACAGGAGCATAAGATAAAAAGAAAATATCTAGCAATAAATTTAATAAAAAAGTTCAAGACTTTTACCCTGAAAACTACAAACATTGTCTCTAATAACTAAGGAAGATCTAAGTTAACGTAGACATTGGTGTTCATGTACTTAAAGATTTAACATCGTTAGGACAGCAATACTCCCCAAACTGATCTATAGATTCGACAAAATCTTGTCAAAATCCCAGTTTTTTGTTTTCTCTTGTTTTTCTTTTATTTTTTGCAGAAGTTGACAAGCTGACCCTAAAATTCATATGGAAATGCAAGGGACCCAAAATAGTCAAAAATCTAGAAAAAGAACAGAGTTGGAGAACTCACGCTTTGCTACTTCAAAACCTACTACAAAAACTTATAGTAATCAAGACAGTGTGGTACTAGCATAAGGATGTATATTCATCAGTGGAATAGTATTGGAAGTCTAGAAATAAGCCCTTATACTTATGGAAAATTTGTTTTCTGACAATGGTGTCAAGAAATTGAGAGGCAGAATTCTCTTTTCAACAAATGGTGCTTAGACAACTGGATATCCACATACAAAAGAATGAATTTGGTTCCCTATGTCACATTGTATTCACAGATATTTCTCAAAGTGTATCATAAATGTAAATGTAGGAGCTAAGGCTATAAAACTACTAGAAGAAAAACCAGGCATAAGTCTTTGTGACTTTCTGTTAGACAGTGGTTTCATAGATATGATACCGAAGGCATACACAAAAAAAATTTATAAATTTGACTTTATCAAAATTGAAATTTTTGGGATCCAGACACTATTAAGAAAATGAAGAGATAATACACAAGATGGGAGAAACTATTTATAAATCAAATATCTGGTAAGGAACTTGTATCCAAATACATAAAGAACTCATAACTCAACAATAAGAACACATCACCAAATTAAAAAATGGGCAAAGGATTTAAATAAACACTTCTCCAAAGAAGTTTTGTAAATTGTCAAAGATACTCACACCCTTAATTGTCAGGGAAATGTAAACCAAATCACAATGAGATATCATTTCACACCTATAATGATTGCCAAAATAAAATTTAAAAAAAGATGGAAAATAATGTGTTGGTAAGAGTGTGGAGAAATCAGAATCCCACACACTGCTGGTGGGAATGTAAAATAGTGAAGCCACTTTGGAAAACAACTTTACAGTTCTCCAAAATGCTAAACATAGGGTTTTTATGTGATCCAGCAATTCTACTCCTAGATGTACATTCAAAAGGAATGAAAGCATATATCCATAAAAACTTATATGTGAATATTCACAGCAGATTTATTCTAGATAACCAAAAAGTAGAAACGCCTAAATATCCACCCACAGATGAATGGATAAACAAAATATGTGTATTTGTATAATTGAGTTTTTTTCAGAAATAAAAAAGAATAAAATATTGATACATGTTACAACATGATGAAACTTGAAAGCATCTTGCTAAGTGAAAGAAAACAATTACAAAAGATCACCTATTGTATGATTTCATTGATGTAAAATGTCTAGAATAGGCAAATACATAGAGACAGAAAATAGATTCATGGTTGCCTAGGGTTGAACTAGGGTTGGGAGTAGGAATAGGGTATGAATATTAATGTGTATGAGGTTTCTTTTTGGACTGTTGAAAAAGTTCCAGAATAGGAATGTGGTTATGGTTGCATAACTCTGTCAGTATGGTAAAAACTACTCAACTGTACACTTTAGGTAAATTTTACAGTATATGAAATATATCTCAAAACTGTAAAAAAATGACCTAGAATCTCAATTCCTCTTTTTATGTATAGAGTGAGCCTTTGTGATATTAAATGGCTTGTGCAATATTCCATATGTAGGATGTGGCAGTTTTAGGCCAGAGACTAAATCTGCTTAACTTTGGAATTTGTGCTCTTAACTCTACCTAGATCTTCACTAGGTGAAAAGATCTTACCTAATTGAGATAAATAATCATTTCATCCAGAGTTGCAAAACATTGGGTGGTTTAGAAAGAGCCTTTGATATCTATCACATATTATGCCAATGATTAAAGGAAATTGATATAATTATAAATCAAGTCTACTTAAAAAAAGAACCTAGAGGGGCATCTGGGTGGCTTAGATGGTTAAGTGTCTGCCTTCAGCTGAGGTCATGATCTCCAGGTCCTGGGATCCAGCCCCACCTCTGGGCTCCCAGCTCAGCAGGGAGTCTGCTTCTCCCTCTCCCTCTGCCTCTCCCTCTGTTTGTGCTCTCTCTGTCTCTTTCTCTCTCAAATGAATAAATTAAAAAATCTTAAAAAAAAAGAACATAGATTTTTATTTTCCCTACCTATATGATTTAGAGTCTCTGTTCCACATTCTTTTCCACATTGATAATGAGGGTTTGATTCAAAAAGTTAAAAAAAAAGTATAATAAAGATTTCCAACTAGATGTTGGCAAGGGTGTCTGCGTGCCTAGGGTGTGAAATGTAGGTTTGTATCTGTTTTTAAACCCCTATTACATTCAGTTGATTAAGTGTCTGCCTTCGGCTCAGGTCCGGGATTGAGCCCCGTATGGAGCTTCCTGATCAGCAGGGAGTCTGCTTCTCTCTCTCTCCCTCTGCCCCTCCCCACTGCTCATTCTCTCTCTCTCAAATAAATAAATAAAATCTTAAAAAAAAACCCTATCCATTCAGTACAGTATTATATACATGAAGAAGTATCCGCGGTCCCTCTTGCTTATACAATCAAGACCATATTTTTTGGCCTAGTATTTTAGGCTCTCTATTAGCTCATCAATCATTTCATCCACATCTCCTATCAATGTGCTTCATTCAGCACATGTTATGTGGGTGGTTCTTTGGTCACACCTTGAGCTTTAAAGGTTCTGACCAAGGGCACAACCTTGGGAAATGTTTCAGTAAGGTTGGGGAAAGTGAAGGAGAAAGAGAAGTAGCCTCAGAGGCAGGGGCACCCTGAGATGCAGGCTGCAGGTACTTACTGAGGGCCTACAATGTGCTCACCTTGGTAGTGTAATAGAAAAAGAAAAATATAAGGAAAGCAGGGGAAGGCAGGCAATTCAGTGTGGAAAGACACTTTAATTTGGAATGAATGGGTGACTTTGGTGGGGGGAGCATTTCAGTAGAGATGAGAAACACAGACCTATTAGGGTGGATTGTGAGCCCTGGAAACAAAGAATATATGAATTTGTGAAAGGAAATAAACTTCACAACTAAAAGAGAGACAAAATATTCTGGGAAGGGCTTTTCAGGCTATGACCACAAAGTGTGTTTAAGCAAAATAGAAGGAGGAAGTCAAAAAATAAAGATTGTAGATTCTGGTTGCAGCCTGTTCAGAGGATATTGTTAACAAGGTCATGGTCAAGGGTTCATTTGTCATCCAGGCCAGTTAGTCTTATATAATGAATGCTTGTTTTTTTGGACACAGCTGCACCTCTGACCTTGGGCAACCATTTAACAATCACATAATTTTTGGCACAAGGAAAGTGAGGCCGGCAAGAGCTGTGAATGTTTTGATGCAGACCTATCTCAGCACCTGAAAAGGAAACTTGGAACTATACTCCACAGAACTAGCACTAGCACAGAACTTAACAATCCCACTAGACTTGGATTAGAAAACTTGGATTGCATCCTCTTTCTGTCACTTATTTCCTTCATACTATCAGAACATTCCAGAATCTGTCAGTGTTCTAATTGCCTTATATTGCTGGAAGTAGCATAAAAATCCTCATTATGACCATCTACCCTTTCTTTTAATAAAAAAATATAGTCACTGAACAATTGTGGCATGACAGAGAAGATGTAGTAATCCTGGTTCACACATTTTATTCATTTAACAACTATTTATTGAGTGCCTATTATCTGCCAGACACCAGGCTAGTAGGTAAAGGGCACAATAGATAAGAAGATAGACAAAGTCCCAGAAAAACAAATAGAAAAGAAGTAAACAATAAATAAACATGACCTTTAAGGATTGTGATAAGTTTTCTGAAGGAAAGTAGGTAATAAATTTGAGTAACTGGAATGTCCTCTGTAGAGAGAGTGGCCATGAAAGGCCCCTCTCTCAGTTTGGTTACTCTGGAAACATACTCTGGGTTAAGGATTCCAGCACAGTAATTTATTTGGAAGGGAATCCCAGGAATCATGGGAAGAGTGGTGGGTAAGTGAGACAAGGAGGGGGAAGAGCAGATCAAGGGTGCTTTATCAACCACACTGTCACTTGGGCAACTGCAGGTGAATCCTCCTGGGGAACTCTTGGAAGTGGTGTTGAACATGGTCTCTGCGTTATTTCATCTGAGGGAAGCAGGGGCTCTGGTATTTATAAAACACGGTCAGTTGTTGGTTGGGAGTTGCTAGGGGTGGGGGGCATTAAGGAGGGCATTCCTTGGCATTTCCCACCTATTGCACATGTGGCTAGAGAAGAAGACCTCAGGTAAAGAAATGTAGGTGTAAGCAGTTGGGAGTCAGGCCAGCAAGGTGGGAAGGGGTGGAGCAAGGGTGGGGAGCTATAGGTGGGACTGATGGAGTCTGCCGCAGCTTCTAGAAGATGAAGGATGAGAATGATGCCAACATCTGAAGAGCTAGAAGAGATGCATTCCTGGCAGAGGAAACTAAATGGAAAAGTCAAGAGGTAGGAAAGGAATGATGTGTTTGAGACTGAAGGATAGACAATGTAACTATGTATCGATGTGCCCTCATCACTCCTGCTCAGTGGCTTTACACATGCTCGCCCACCCTCTGTCCATTCACTCTCCCCCCATCTTGCTGCTGAGCTTTCTTCCTAGGCCTGCTCTGCCCCAGCTTAAATGTCCCTTCCTCAGAGAGAGGTTTGTGATTCTCCAGGCTGGTGTAAGCTCCCTCCCAGAATAGACTCCCATAACACTAGTGATTTCATTGCAATCAGTATTTAGTGTTTGGTTTTCCCTCATGAATTTCATTAAGCATAATCTTAAGACACTTTGGATCATTTGGGATTTTTATTTTAAAAAACCAGATTTTGGAACCCTACCTCTAGAAGTACTCTATCAGAATCTCTGGGAATGGAGAAGGTGAAATACCATTTTTAGCTAGCTCTCCAGGTGCTGCTTATGCCCTGCAAGTTGGAAAACCTCTGCCCTCGTCAGCAACACCTGGAGTGCTAGGGTCTGTGTATTTCACAGTCCCTGTGCATCACCAGAGCCTATTATGGTACCTGTAGATGCCAATAAATATTGAAGAAATAAGTTCCTTGATCATGCCACCTAAGTGATAGAGATGAGACAAAGCTTTTGTCTAAGAAATTAAGGTTAAGGAATAAGATCAGGACACATGAAAAGAGGGTCAGAGATATTAGTGGTGCTTGATAAAGAAATCAGTGAGGGCTCTTCAGTTCTGAGTGACAGAACCAAATAGGCTTAACCCAGAGAATATTTTGTTGGATCACATATCGAAAAATTCGATGTGTATTTGGCTTTAAGCATAAATGGATTCGTAGGCTCAAAGGATGTCACTATTAGAACTCAGTCATCTACTTTTCTCACTCCAGGTTAACTCAATTTCCTATTTGGTACAGATTCTACCTTCTTGATGACAAAATGGTTACCAGAGCCTCCAGGCTTGCATCACTGACCTCAGCAGTCTTAGCAGAAGAGGAATGTATCTTAAGTGTGAACTCAGAAAAAGTCCCAAGATTGAGTCTATCTGACCAATGTGATTATTTGACTATTCCTACATTAGTCATGGAATTGATGAATGGACTTTATTGGCCATACCAGAAACATGTACTCACTCCTTCAACGGTAGAGAGTAGAGATGTTGGAGCCAGATCTACCAGATCTGTATGGATTGAAGGGAAGGGTGGGTTTTCAAAGGAAAATTGAGGATATATCAAATCTCTCTTATTTGAAATTCATCCATCCAACCATTACTTGTTAATGCCCATGCTGTGTGACATTGTTTTATGCACTAAGCATACAGCAGGGAACAGGACAAATCACAGTCCCTAAGTTGGTGTTCTTATGGAGCCTATAGTCTGTCCACAAAAGCAGACAATTCCATTATAATTACAGTAAAATTGGGTGAGTGTTGTAATAGAGGGTTAACGTGGAGTATTTATAGAGAGAGTTTATTTAGGCTACAGAAACAGGGAAGATATCTCGGAAAGAGTGAAGTTTGAGCAGACTCCTGGATATTGATTAGGAGTTAGCCAGAATTAATTGAAGAGTGGAAGAGTTCTTAGGCATAGAAATTAGTCCAGAGAAGAGAGATCATAACACATCTGAGGACTTGAAATAAGTGCAATATGAGGGAGAGAATGTCTTCTCTATCGCTGTGGTCTGAACTACCACTAGACAGTCCTCTTGTGGTTCCAGCTTCCCCAGACAGCCTTGGCTTATGGGTTCTGACAATACTATCTCTGCCCTGGATCCCTGCAGCCCTCAAAATAGTATAACTTCTGACTGTGGTTAAATGTCCAGATTGTGGCACCATCCCTCCTTTGGCTTTTCAGCTCTTCCATCACTGTGCAACCAATTTCCCATATTAAATGCTCTCAGTTTGAAATACCTAGGGTGGCTTCTATTTTCCCTATTGGACTATGGTAGAATTAAAAGCCATGAATAGTTAGCTTGTTTCAGTATTGATTTGGGAGCAAAAACATTTTTAGAGTGGATTTAAGACAAGACAAAAAATTCTTTCTGTGATTTTGCCTAGTTTTGGTTTTTCAAAGTGTTTCCTCATTGATCGCAAGGGTTTGTTAAATGTTGATATCTTAATACTAATCTTTTGTCCATTATACATGTTATAAATATTTTTTTAAGATGTTGACTTTTCATTCTTTGTTCATATTTTTTGATCTTCTAAAATTTTTAAACATGTAAATAAACCATGTTATTTTATGTCATCAAATCTAAAAAAAACACTTAGCATGTTTTTGTTTTTTTCTTTTTTCGTTCTCTCTCCCTTTATCTCTTTCTTGTTTTCTTTTAAAGTTTAATCATTGACACATCTAGAATATTTTATGTTAGATGGAGTGAGATGGAGAGTAACCTCCCCCACCAAAGAGTGAATTAAAATTATTTATCATCACTCTATTCTTATTCTACTATTGCATGTTTGGATCACATGTCTTTATCCAAGTTCCCTAAGGTTGAAGGTCAGCAAGAAAATATTTTATGGAACTGTTTCTATATCTTTAGGAAGACTAGCTGAAGATATTAATATAAATCATATTAGTAGGTATCAAGACATTCAGAGAATAAGTATTTTCTTGAATGTAATTAAAAATGTTTACATATGGGGCACCTGGGTGGCTCAGATGGTTAAGCGTCTGCCTTCGGCTCAGGTCATGATTCCGGAGTCCTGGGATCGAGTCCCGCATCGGGCTCCCTGCTCTGCAGGAAGTCTGCTTCTCCCTCTGCCTCTCTCTCTCTCTCTCTCATGAATAAATAAATAAAATCTTTAAAAAAAATGTTTACATATGATATTTTCTGGAGATTGGAATGAATTCTTTTCTCAAGATATAGAAACCATATAGCACAGTGTATCATTTGACCAAAAAGTGAACATATTTAGCTCTATATTATCTGACATCTAAATATTTAAGCCTTTCCCTTTAGAAGCCTAAGAAAAATATTCCTTCTGTTTCTTTAAGAAAGACTTGGTTCAGGTTACTCTTAGTTGTTATGATTAATCTGCAAACATCCCTCAAATGAAATAAATTTAGGGGACACAAATATTAGCAGTAACTAAGTCCTTTAACATACCAGTTTCACCATAAGGCATGCTCTGAAAGCTTAGAGAGAGGCAATATTTACAAATATATAAGTGAGTAGAAGTTTGTTCAGCTTGCCTTTTATATAAAGATTTCAGTGCTAAAAAGCTCATATGGGATTAATCCATGAATTCGGTATCAGTCAACTCAAATTAACGACTTTAAACATCTAGAACGCATTAATTCACTTAATCAACAAATCAATCAATGACTTTTATACTAAAATTATCAGCCAGGTGCTAGGGATTCAAGAGTGAACAAGATATATATAGTCCTTGCCTTCAAGTAATTTCTGGTCTGGTGGGAGAAACGGCATATTTTCAATGTGATGCGGGCAATTAGTGATTGTTACTTACACACACACACACACACACACACACACACACACAAACACGGAAAGCACATTTTATCTAGTTTTGATAGGTCAGGGAATTATGTCTCACAAGAAGCTTGCTTGGAAATCTGAAGGACACAGTAATGATAAGTGGGACATGCACATTCTAAGACAAAAAAACAGCTTATATAAAGGCCCCATAAGTAAGCCCCTGGGGTATTAAGAGAAAACTTCAGGTAGTGAGTACATCTTGGAGAGAGAGGAGATGAAGCTGAAGGTAGTGAGTATGGTTTGATGAGAGAGGATGATGAGCATGAAACACTGTAAGTCAAATAAAACATTTGTCTTGAGGGCAGTAAGGAGCCACTGAAGGGATATAACCACAGGGGAAGACACAATCAGATTTGATTTTTACAAACCTCATGTGGATTCAGCTGAAGAATGGACTGGAGAGGGAAGGCAAGAAGGAATACAAGTCAGGAGGCACTTTATTAGGATTTTGACATGGCTAAATAAAGGGAAGTAGACACATTCAAAAGAGCTTAAAGGAATAGGATCTACAGGACATGGTGACACAGGATGACTTTATTTTCAGCATTGAGACAATGAGTGAATAATGGTGCAGTTTACTGATGTGGTAACCCCAGAAGAAAATGTGCTCCAGGATGAAGGTGCTAAGTTTGGGTAGGTTAAATCTAACATGGTGGTGGGACACTCAAGTGGAGCTGTCTAGTAAAGAGTAGGGTGCATGGATCTTGAACTTAAGGATCTAGATGGAGATTCAGGAGTCAGCAGTGTATGAATGGAGAATGGCATCATGGAAATAATTAAGGTTATTTGTTATTGTACATCTGATTATGTCCACTATGGTGGGCTGGAAAGACCCTGAGCAAATGGAACTAAGCCTTGCCAGTTGTTTGTCTGGTTCTGAAGCACAGCTGGTTTAGTAGCATTACCACCTGAACAATTTCACCTGTGAATTTTTAACAGACGAGTGCAAAGCTGCAATCCTTTTAATTCATGGCACATTTGCAAAAATATAAATTTAAATATTAAGGAAAGAAAAAAAATTTAAAAAATCTGTTTTGTCCAGTGACATTCCCCAAAACTAGAAGACCATCTGGCATATAGAAGGCCCTTAATGACTATTTCATGACTAAATGAATGTTTCCAATTTCTATCCAAAGAAATATAGTATTCTATCAGCACAGAATGTTCTCCAGCCTTTTAATGTTATTAAAATTCAGTAAAAGACTCATTGAGTGTTTCTTTTATTATAATTTAAAAATGTCTAAAATTTATATCTAAAAAGTTGAATTTTAATAAGAAGTTTCAGAGCCTAAGTTGCAGAGCTGATTCTTGTATCAAATCTTGTTCGCACTGCTCCCCAGCATCCCTTCGGAGATTCTAAGATCTAGCGAAGGGGGAAAACAGATCATGTTGTTTTCCCACAAACTCATTCTGAGTTTCCGCTCTGTTTTCCCACCTAGCCAGTCCTCTAGATTCCATCCTTTGTAATCTCTGCTTCCACCTCTCCTTTTCCATAGTCAGGGAAAATAGTTCTTTACCATATAAACTTTAGATTAGGACTTGTATATGAGTTAGGCCAGTTAAAATGTTTCCCGAACCTGTTATAACCTCCTGCCCTTTGTTTGAAAAGAGAGAAACAAGGACTTTACTTTTTGACCTTTGAGCATTCATGAGGGAGACAGAGGAGCCAGGCAGCGAGGAGGCCTGGCAGAGAGCCTCGCCGGTAAACTGCTGTCATAGTTTGAGCCTCTAAAAGGGCAAGCCTGTTGCTAAGGAAACTGCTGCTCAAGGAGGGCTAAACACACAGTGAAATCGCAGGGAAAGAAAGGCACAAACAAGTCAGATGCTTGGGGGGGGCAGAGGGGGGAGGTGGCACGGAGCCACCGCAGAACTTCTAAACCTTTATCGCTGGGAGCACATCAAAAGCTGGCTGGGGGGTGGGGGTGGGCTTCAAGCATCCATCACCCTTCCTAGAAAATTACTAGCTGGAGTTTAAAGGGATCCTAGACTCTCCCGTGAATTTAATGTTGCCCAGCACACAAGCAGGAAGACAAAGCGGCTGTTAATTTTCCATTTAATCTTCAGGAAGTTTATGGCAGTTTTTTCAAGTTTAATCACCTTCATTTGTAAGATGCAGTATCATCAGAAGAGTTTCAGAGTGCTCAAAAGCATCTTTTGATTTATTTTGCAGCCGGTGCTCACTGTTAATGGGATAAAATAACTATGGATGTAGTCATTTTGGAAATTGTGTGATATGCTTTTTTAAAGATCGCCTAAATCTCCACCTTCCGTAGAAATAGTTATGTTTTTACTTAGAGAATGATGTTTGACACTTATTTTCTGTTACTCATTTCTAACACAATGAATCTTGAATTACTTAAGTGAATAAATCAGCTAAATTATGAAATATTAGAAAGATTATTTTTAACTTTCTAGTAAAAAAGTAAGGAATATAACTTCAAAGGCATTTCCTATTGTTATAAAATAAGTCTCCTTTTTAACCAATGAAAAGTTGAATTTTTTTATATACAATGATTTGGCACAACATCTAAGATGGACAATCTTTGGTCTTTCCATTGCCCTTGCTTGTAAAAAGATTTGCTTGCATCAATAAACATTTCCTTCCCTTCCAACCTTTCCTCTCCCAGAATAAAATAAGTCATCAGTTCAGAGATAGGCTATCTAGATTGCTACATTATTGAAGCTAGATTGTTGCTTAGAGATCCATGTAATCCAAGCTTTTCCTTTAACGTGTGACTATATCTAAATGCAACTTTTGTTTCTTGTTTCTAGGGCCACTTTCAAGCACATTTATGAATAGGTGTCCACAAAATCCCACATTGTGTTTACCATCATACGTATAGATGATTCATGGGCAAAGTGTGTATGTGTATAGGAGAATGAATGAGAAATCAAAGCTATAAATCTAGTTTTGTTGGAACCCAGAATCCAACAAGGTTACTTGGAAGGAAGCCAGCTCACCAACAAGTGTTTGAAATCCATAGGTGTTTACTTCAAGAGACATGCAAGTAAACCTCAAGTGTGCACTTTGATGAACTCAACGTATCAGATACTAAATCCTTGTCCTAATCTGCCTTGACCAGACTTCATTGTCCATAAGGTCAGTATTCGACTTCACTACATAGATGAAATATATTTTATGGGAAAAGGATATCTGTTTTCTTTTAAACTGATGCTAAATTTCTAAGTCAATATTTTCTTAGAGATATTTTGAAAGAAGCTCTTGAATTCTTAGTGATATTACTAAGCTGTCTTAAGAAAATCAAAACAGACAAAATCCTAAATAGTTCTAGCCAATTTAAGTTAATTGTGAAAATGGTAAGTTAATTGTGAAAATGGTAAGAATGACTTAAAAGAAAAAGACAGAATAAAGAGTGATTTTAAAAAAGGTGGAGTTAGAACTTGTAGATTAATTAAGAGAGTGAAAGGCAGATTGAAGTGGTTCATTTATTCTTTAAAAGATTTATTTATTATTTATTTATTTATTTATTTATTTTTGAGAGAGAGCAAGAGAGAGAAAGAGAGAGAGAGAAGGGAGGGGCAGAGGGAGAGGGAGAGAGAAAATCTCAAGCAGCCTCCAAGCCCAGCACAGAGACGATGCAGCTCCATCTCACGACCCTGAGATCATGACCTGAGCTGAAATCAAGAATCTGACGCTTAACCGACTGAGCCACCCAGGTGCCCCTTATTTTTTTCATTCTTTTATTCATCATCAAATAATTACTAAGACCTAACTGAATTCCAGGCACTGTGTTAGGTACTATGTGGAAATATGATATTACTAAAATATAGTTTCTTTCTTGAAATAGGTCACACTTTACTATGTGAAATATAGACAGAATTTATGCTGGTAATAACATAACATTCTATGGGACTTATTTTCTACTTTATAACATTTAAATACAGAGAAGTATTAGAAATCATCTGTCATAATTCATTTAAGGAAAGATTAAGATAATATTTGTTGATTAAAATGAAAATCAGTTTTCCAGTTCTCCTTCCTTGGTCAATTATGGATTTAAAATATAAGCAGCAACAAAAATATATGTTAACAAGGTTTTAGAGTATACAAAATACCACCACACCCATTATCCTGCCTGATTTGCACAATGTCAGTGTAGGATTTATTATGTCATTGCATAGACACAGAAATTGAGACAAAGGAAGTGAGTGATTTTCTTAAAGTCATTTGGTCAGTAAGAACTAGCTGTAGAGTCTCTTTGGATCATAAATGCTCTTCTTTCTGTAATAGCCACTGCCTTCTGGAGCTATGTGTGCAATTTATTTTTCTAAAGAATATTTATTCTGCTTCTAAAAAGTATTACATTGTGTACATTTTAGAGTGAAAATAAGAAGTATTATTTTATTATTGACTTTTTAAAATTATGTTATGTTAATCACCATACATTACATCATTAGTTTTTGATGTAGTGTTCCATGATTCATTGTTTGCGTATAACACCCAGTGCTCCATGTAGAACGTGCCCTCCTTAGTACCCATCACAGTATATAAAGTACACAAACCTGAGTGTACAGATCAATGACATTTTAAGTATATCTTGTAACCATCATCCAAATTAAAGTACAGAATACTTCCACAGTGCAGAGAGTTCCATCATATACCAAGTGAGGTGATAACCCCTTTTTTCTGCCCACTCCAATCCTTACGGAGTACTTCCATATTATAAGCCTTAGCTTCCATTAAAATTTGGACAATACTTATCTGTTGAATTCATGGAACTAGTGCCTTTCATACTTGATTGGTTGGCTTTATAATAAATTTTGTTAATATGTAATTACATACTAAAAGTGGATATACTTTATAAGGTTTGATACATGTAACCACCACCACCATCAAAGTACAGAATATTTCCCACATGCCAAAAGGAGTCCTTGTGCCTATTCCCAGGAAATTCTTTGACATCTCTGGCTTCAAGCAACCAATAATCCAGTTTCTACCAATATTGATCTGATTTGTTGTTCTAAGAGATTAATATAAATGGAATAATACTCTTTTGTATCTGGTTTGGTTACATATCACTGCTTAGTTGGATTCCATTGTATAGATATATCAACATTTGTCCATTCATCTATCCATGGATATTGGTGCTATTCCAGTTTTGGGCCATTTTAAATAAAGCTATGATGGATAGCCATGTATAAGTCTTTGTGTGGATATGTGTTTTCATTATTCTTGGGCAATTACCTAGGAGTAGACATGTTGGGTCATATGGAAGTGTATGTTGAACTTTATAAGAGATTGCCAACCACTGTTTCCCAAAGTGGTTATACTTTTACTATCTTATCAGCAATGAATGAGCATTTTAGTTACTTCATATTCTCACAAATGCTTAGTTTTGTTACTTGCAAAAAAAAAAATTTAGCCATTCTAATGGATGTATTTTTTTTTTTTTTAAGATTTTATTTATTTGAGACAGAGAGAATGAGAGACAGACAGCATGAGAGGGAGGAGGGTCAGGGGGAGAAGCAGACTCCCTGCCGAGCAGGGAGCCCGATGCAGGACTCGATCCCAGGACTCCAGGATCATGACCCGAGCCGAAGGCAGTGGCTTAACCAACTGAGCCACCCAAGCGCCCCTAATGGATGTCTTATATCACATTATGGTTTCAACTTAAATGTCCTTGATGTCTAATAATTTTTGTGTGATTATTGGCAATTTATATACCTTCTTTTGTAAACTGTCTGTTCAAATCTTTGCCCATTTAAAAAATTGGGGCTTTATTTTCTTTTTATTGAGCTGTAAGAGCTTTTTCTATTTCTGGATAAATTTTTTTTCATTTTTGTCAGATATATGCACTGCCAAATTTTTATACCAATCTCTGGTTTGTTTTATTTTCTTAACAATATGTTTGAAAATGCAGATATTTTAAATTTTGATAAATTCATTTAATCATTTTTTTTCATTTGAAATGTGGCCTTTTCATACCTTATATAAAAATCTTTGTCTAATTCTAGTGTTGCAAAGATTTTCATCTATATTTTCTCTTAGAAGTTAGCATTTACATATAACCCTATGATCCATTTCAAGCTAATTTCTAGATATGGAGTAAAGGAAGGATCAAAGATTTTCCATGCATTTTGTTTTCATTTACATATTACTTTGTTCCAGCATCCACTTGTTAAAAAATACTTTTCTTTCCATGTTGAATTGGCTTTTTTGCAACAAATAAAGTGGCCATATATACATGGATCTATATCTGCATCACCTAACCTATTTCCTTGATTTAAGCATCTATCCTTTTCTATTATCACACTGTCTTCATCACCTAACTTTATAGTAAGTCTTAAAATCAGGTAGCATGAGTCTTCCTTCTTTGTTCTTTTTTCAAAATTGATTTATACATTCTAAGTTCTTTACATTTCCAAGTAAATCTTAGAATCTATTCATCACTACAAAAAATTTGCAGGAATTTTGATTGAGATTATTAATTTGGATAGATTTGCATCTTAAAGATACTGTGTTTTATGAACCATGGGCATAGTGTATCTCCTTTTATTTAGGTCTTTAATTTCTCTCATAAACATTTTATAATTTTTAGTATATAGGTTTTTATGCTTATTTTGTTAAATTTATCAGTTTCATAATTTTCATGCCGTTGTAAATGGTATTGTTTTAACTTTCAATTTCCAGTTGTTCACTGTGGGCTCATAAATACAACTGAATTTTTGGGGCGCCTGGGTGGCTCAGTTGGTTAAGTGACTGCCTTTGGCTCAGGTCATGATCTCAGGATCCTGGGATCGAGCCCCGCATCCGCCTCCCTGCTTGGCGGGAAGCCTGCTTCTCCCTTTCCCACTCCCCAGGCTTGTGTTCCCTCTCTCGCTGTCTCTCTCTCTGTCAAATAAATAAATAAAATTAAAAAAAAAAAGTACAACTGAATTTTCATTGATCTTACATCCTGGGATCTTGCCAAATTCATTTATTAGTTCTAGTAGATTTTTTAGAATAGATTCTTTAGGATTTCCTATGCATACAATTATGTCTTTCACAAATAAAGACACTTCGCTTCTTTCTTTGACATCTATATGCTCTCGCATAGTTTTTCTTGCCTTATTGCAAGGCTCAGACTCTAGTTAATTACTAAATAATAATAGCAAGAGCGACCATTCCTCCTTTATTTCTGATTTTAGGAGGAAATCAGTATTTTACTATTAAGTTCGCTGTTGTTTTGCATATGTCCTTTATCAGGGTGAGCAAGTTTACTTTTATTGCTATATTGCTGAGAATTTTAGCCATGAATGGTTGTTGAATTTTATCATATACTTTTTCTGATTTAAGAATGGTTTATATATGATTACATATATATTATAATTCTAGCTGATGAATTATAATGATTAAGCATTGAATGTTAAACCAACTTTGCATTCCTTAACAGGCCTCACCTGCTCATGTTGTATTACCTTTCTATTTATGGCTTTAGTTTGCTAATGTTTTGACAAAGATTTTTATGTTTATGTTTACAAGTGATATTATTAGTCTGTTGTTTTCTTTTTCTTAGATTGTCTATTGTTTTATCTGGTTTGTTTTATTTTAATTAATTAATTGAAATAATATTCATGTATTATAAAACTGAAAGAAAGAAGTCGAACGTGTAGAAAACTTAACTCCAAGTGTAGGAGTAGAAATCTTATATCTACCATTAATGCCACATCTTAACATTGAAGCTATTTTGCCTTCTCATTATATACATTATAAATTTAAGCTAACAATACCGATAAACAGACCTGTCTGTGAAGGTCCTTAACATTTCACTTAAAACCCACATTTCAGAAAATGTTGATAAACATTTAGCCCATTAAGAGCATCTTCCAACTACGAAAGCTGCCTGCTATCCTTTTATTTATTTATTTAAATTTAAACCCAATTAATTATCATATAATGTATTATTAGTTTCAGAGGTAGAGTTCAGTGACTCATCAGTCTTATATAACACTCACTGCTCATTTCATCACATGCCCTCCTTAATGCCCATCACTCAGTTACCTCATTTCCCCATCCCTCTCCCTTCCAGCAATCCTGTTTGTTTCCTGTGATTAAGAGTCTTTTATGGTTTGTCTCCTTCTCTGATTTTGTTTTGTTTTATTTTTTGTCCCTTCCCCTATGATACTGTGTTTTGTTTCTTAAATTCCACATATGAGTGCAATCATAAGATAATTATCTTTCTCTGATTGGCTTATTTTGCTTAGCATAATACTCTCTAGTTTCATGTTTGATTTTATTAAATTAGGGTAATACTCTTCATAAAATAATTGGGGAATGTTTCCTTCTCCACTATTTTCTTAAAGAGTTTGTGTAGGAATGAATTGGTATTATTTTTTCCCCTCAAATCTTTGAACACAATTCAATAGTGAAGATATTTATTATAGAAAGTTTCAAATTAAAAGTTCAAATTAATTAATAAATATAAGACTCTTCATATTTTCTATTTCCTGTCTTGGAATTTTCCCATTTTATCTTACTCAATTAAATAGCAAAAAGTTATTCTTAATATTAACTTCATCATCTTATGTAGGATATAAGTTCAGTAGTGATTCCCTTTCTTTTATTTCTGGTATTCCTAATTCATGACATATCTTTTTTTTTTTAACTTTCAATCAATGTAGAAGTTTATCAATTTTACTGATGTTTTCAAAGAACTGGTTTTTTATTTCATTGATTTTCTCTATTTTTTCTGTTTTTAATTTAATTGGTCTCTGCTCTAATTTTCTTATTTGTATTATTCTGCTTGCTTTAGCTTGTATTGCTCTTCTTTTTCTTGTTTCCTATGGTGGAAGCTTATTTCATTTATTTTAGATTTTTCTTCATGTCTAATATATACATTCAATGATATAAATTTCTCTCTAAGCACTGCTTCACTGCATCACATGTTTTGATATGTTGTATTTTAATTTTGCTCTAAAATTTTAAATTTTCTCTTGAGATTTATTTCACACAACTGGTTTAATTTCCAAATATCTGGGGATTTGCCAGCTATCTTTTTGTTATCGATTTCTACTTTTATCCCACTGTAGTCTGAGAACATAGTCTGTATGATTTTGTTTTATTTATTCTGTTTTAAATTTTGTGAAGGTATGTTTCCTGGTCCAGAATGTGGTCTGTCTTGTGCAGTGAAGCTTAATAAAAATGCATATTCTACTCTTGGATAGAATATTCTACAAATGTCAAATTAGATCAAGTTGATTGATAGGTCTTTCCACTCTATTGGTTTTTGCCTATTGTATTATGATGCTAAGTTGTTAGTGTTAGGTGCTCACATATTTAGGATTGTTATAATGTCTTTGAAAATTGACCTTTTTATCATTATATAATTTCTGTCTGTCTCTGACAGTCCTACTTGTGGTGAAGTATGCTTTGTCTAAAATTAATACAGCTACCCCAGATTTCTTTTCACTACTGTTACTTGGTATATCTCTCTCAATCCCTTTACCTTTAACTTATCTGAGTTTTTATATCTAAAAAGTATTTTTATAGACAATAAATAGTTGAGTCTTCTTTTTTATTTTTATTTTTTATTTATTTTTAAAGATTTTATTTATTTATTTGACAGAGAAAGACACAGCGAGAGAGGAAGCACAAATGGGGAGTGGGAGAGGGAGAAGCAGACTCCCTGCCGAGCAGGGAGCCCGATGCGGGACTCGATCCCGGGACTCCAGGATCATGACCTGAGCCGAAGGCAGTCGCTTAACCAACTGAGCCACCCAGGTGCCCTGAGTCTTCTTTTTTAATCCACTCTGACAGTCTCTGTATCTTAATTGATGTATTTTAATTATTCACATTCATGTAGTTTACTTAATATCTACCATGTTTGTAATGTTTCTATTTACTTCATTTGTTCCTTCTTTGTTCCTGTTTCTTTCTGCTTTCTCTGCTACTAATTGAATACTTTATATGATTTAATTTTATCTCTTTTCTTAGTATATCATTTATACTTCTTAAAAAATTTTTTTACCGATAGCCTAGGGATATTTTTCCTCTAGAATTTACAATCTGTATTTTTAACTAATCTAACTTCTCTTTTAGAAAATACTATACGGCTTCATGTGTAGTATAGGTACCTTATAACAGAATAGTCACAATTCGTTCCATTCTCTATGATATTACTGGTCATTTATTTCATCTATCTATCTATCTATCTATCATCTACCTATATATTATAATCACCCAATGTATTATTATAATTATTGATTTATTATTTTTTGAGATATAATTTATATATAATATTGTGTAAGTTTAAGGTGTGCAAGTTATTGATTTGATACATTTATATATCGCAATATGATTACCATCATAGCTTTAGATAACACCTCTGTTATATCACATAAAAATCATTTCTTTATTGTGGTGAAAATATTTAAGAAATATTTTCTTAGCAATTTTGAAGTAAATAATACAATGTTTTCAACTATAATTACTATGCTGTACATTAGATCTCCGAAATTTATTCATCTTCTAGTTGTAAATTTGTCTCCTTTAACAAAATCTCCCCAATTCTCCCCACCTCTCAGCCCCCAGTAACCATCATTCTACTCTCTGCTTTTGTGAGTTTGGCTTTTTTAGATTCCACATATAAGTGATACAATATGTTTTTTTTCTGTGTGGCTTCTCTCACTGAGTATAATGACCTCAAGTTTTATCTGTGTTGTTGCAAATGGCAAGATTTCCTTTTTGTCCTCATGGCTGAATAATATTCCATTGTGTATGTGTGCATGTGTGTATGTGTGTGTGTGTGTATACATATATATCTTCTTTATCTGTTCATGAGCACATATATATATGTATATCATATATATCTTAGCTATTGTGACTAATCTGCAATAAACATGGGAGTGCAGATTTTTTTTTTCTTTTGATATCCTGGTTTCATTTTCTTTGGATATATACATGGAATTGGGATTGCTTGATCATATGGTAGTTGTTTTTAATTTTTTGAGGAACCTCCATATTATTTTCCATAGTGGCTGAACTAATTTACATTCCCAAAAACAGTGCACAGAGATTCCTTTTTCTCTATAACCTCACCAACACTTGTCATCTCTTGTCTCTTGATGATAGCCATTTTAACAGGTGTGAGGTGATATTTTGTGGTGATTTTGATTTACATTTCCCTTATGATTAGTGATGTTGATCATCTTTTCATGTATTTGTTGGCCACTTATATTTTCCTTGAAAAAATGTCTATTCAGTTCCTCTGCCCATTTTTTTTTCTTTTTTTTTTATTCTTATGTTAATCCCCATACATTACATCATTAGTTTTAGATGTAGTGTTCCATGATTCATTGTTTGTGCATAACACCCAGTGCTCCATGCAGAACGTGCCCTCCTCAATACCCACCACCAGGCCAACCCATCCTCCCACCCCCCTCCCCCCCAGAACCCTCAGTTTGTTTTTCAGAGTCCATCGTCTCTCATGGTTCGTCTACCCCTCCGATTTCCCCTGCTTCATTCTTCCCCTCCTGCTACCTTCTTCTTCTTTTTTTTTTCTTAACATATATTGCATTATTTGTTTCAGAGGTACAG